>NC_045548.1:69749295-69904295 GCF_009769535.1 Thamnophis elegans
TAAGGGCTGAAATTTAGAACCTCTGGTCTAAACACAGTCCGTTTCATTGCTCAACCTAGCTGGCTGCTGAATTAGAAACACAAATATTGTCTGAATGCTAACGTTTAAAAAGTGGAGAACTGAGTGAAACTTAGTTGGAAACAATCAAGAGCTTTCTGGCCTTTGGCTCAATGTGGCAAAAACCATATCCTAAATAATAACATCACCAGAAGTTCTAAATGACTTTGCTTCAAATCCATTTGAAATATAGGCAAGTTTTCTTCCATTTATTTAGTTCCCTAAATGTCTCATTAGCTAATACAACTTGATGAAAGAAAGAAACTCAGCTCTGGCTTTGTTTCACATTCTTTCTCTGGGAAACATAAGTTTTCCTTCTCTCTTACTTACCTCTAACTAAAACCCAAGATTGGTTGTCAGTCAACCAATCATCCCTTGTTGTTTCCCATAATTGAAAGAAGCCTGCAGCTCTGCGCTCCTATTTCCTTAAGAATCCTTCATCTCAAGGGGATGAGTGGACTTTGAAGGCCTACATTCCATCACCATCTCCCTTTTTGTCTTGCTAATGACCAGGGGCCTACTTAGATGTCCAGCTGTGCCCCACTGTTTGCTGCTTTGGAAAGAGAACAATCTTTCCCACAGAGGGAGACCTGCTTTTCACAATAATGCCCCAAGGATAGCCTCTGTCAGGAGAGGTGGAAGTCACATGAGGCTCTTTGTTGACAAGCAACAAGCCTTTGAAGACCTAGGATGGGGAACTGGTAACAACTGGAGTTAAAATAGCATGAAAGACATTCTCCAGAGCCACTAAACTGAGAGGAAAATGAGGGGGAAGGGGGGTGGTTTTCCGATTGTGGGAGACACAAAGACTTAAAAGTAGGAAGCCCTATTTTAAAAGGATGTCAATTACAAAGTTATTCAGTCTTTTTTGGGGGGTGGGTTGGGAGTGTTCCTACAGACAAAACCTTGAGTTCACAGGACACATGGTGAGGAAAACCCACTGGCGCCAGTCTTCTTTAATCCATTATGCAAGTCAAACCTTGGAGTCCTTGATGTTCTCTGAGTTCAGTTGTTTGCTTCCAGACATTTCATGACCCAACTAGGTAACCTCATCAATGCTGATGAGGTTACCTGCTGTAGTTGGGTTATGAAATGTCTGGAAGCAAGCAACTTTGCTCAGAGGATATCAAAAACTCCATAGTTCACCTCTGAAATATATATGTGTGTGTGTGTGTGTGTGTGTGTAAACATATATATGTTTTATTTGTGCTGACAAATAAATAAATAAATAAATAAATAAATAAATAAATAAATAAATAAATAAAGGGAGACTAGTATAGATCTATTTCAAGCTATTTAGCTCTCATCAGATAGCCATACCTTTACTGGGATTCGAACCTGGACTATATTACATATTAGGCAGACGTCTTAGCCATTAAGCCCATTGGCCCAGAGTCACCCAGGCCATGCTTACGGTGGAACTAAAATCACTTTCTCTGTCAGGCCTGGAAGCCCCTTTTCATTGGGCCTGCCACATTCAATGCAGTGAGAAAATGGGAGGTGGAATTATATGGAGTATGGAGATATATATAGTAACATTCCTTTCTCAGAGAGTCAATGACATCTTGCCCTGCGCTTGGAAGGGTGTGACTGGGGGGGGCTTCACCAGTTGGGACAGTGCCTGATTGGGCCATGTGATGAACATATGGTGCTGGGCCAGGGGCTTGGACTTTCATTTGGATGGGGAAGACCTGGAAACTTTCAGATTGTGCCAATATGACATGTCTAATAAAATAGAACTTTGAGGAACTTCAAGCTTTGGAATCTTCTTTCGTAGGGGGCGTGTTACTTGGAACCCTGACACTCTCCTAGTTTCTAGCCTAGTGCCTTAACCACTAGTCCAAACTGCTTCTGGTCAGTGGTGGAATTCAATTTTTTTACTACCGGTTCTGTGGGTGTGGCTTGGTGGGCATGGCAGGGGAAGGATACTGTAAAATCTCATTCTTTCCCCACTTCAGGGGAAAGTTTAATAAGTTTAATAAACTAAAGTTACTGCAAAATCCCCATTCCTTCCTCTTCAGCTGGGACTCAGGAGGCAGAGAATAGATGGGGCGAGGCCAGCCAGAGGTGGTATTTGCCAGTTCTCCGAACTACTCAAAATTTCTGCTACCGTTCTCCAGAACTGGTCAGAACCTGCTGAATACTACCTCTGCTTCTGGTGTTTCTCACAGAGGCCCATCAGATGCCTCTAAAGTATTTTACAAGCAGGCGTTGGAGACCCCACCCACTCCTTCCATTGTTCCCCTGTAACTTTTATTTGGGAAAATGCCGCATTCAACCTGGAGGGAACATTGACTCTTCAGGATTAATAGCCCTTGATAAACCTGTCCTTCACCGAGATCTCTGATTGATTGCTTTCACTTCTTCCACAGAACTTGGGAACTATAATTTATGAAGATGTCAGAAGAGCTTAATTCATTCTCTGAATACCTTTTTAGTTGCACCACTATTAAACAGGATGAGAGCAAGATACATGCCGTCACATCGGGCTCTCGCCCTTAGAAATTGTGCGCAATAGAAAATAATGGACGATCAGGGCAAAGCATTTGACATTTCCTCCTATTAGATTTAACATTTAGCATTTTCCTTCCATTTCATTTCAAGGACTGCTCTGGAAGCCACGAGGCAGGTAAAGGAATTTCTCCCTGAAATCAGGACAGATTTTTCAGAATCCTGAACATGGCTTTTGTATGTCTCTGCAGAAGGAAATCAATTACGCATTGTGCATCATCAATCTTAATAGCATACAAACTCTCTTTTTTTAAAAAAAATGTAGCATATACTGTAGACTAGGAGTCTTCAATGTATGGCCACAGTTGAACCCAAAATTTCTGTGGCTAAGTGGGACATTTGTTAAGCGAGTTTTGCTCCATTTCACAACCTTTCCTGCCGCAGTTGTTAAGTGAATCACTACAGTTGTTAAATGAGTAACACAGTTGTTAAGTGAATCTGGTTTCCTCATTGACTTTGCTCATCAGAAGTTAACCAAAGGTTGTCATTTAATCCAGGAACACTGCAACCCTCATAAATATAAGCCAGTTACAAGCATCTGAATTTTGATTGTGAGACCATGGAGATGCTGCAATGACCTTAAGTGTGTAAAACAGTCATAAGTCACTTTTTTCCAGTGTCGTCATAACTTTGAACAGTCACTAAATGAACTGCTGTAAGTCGAGGATTACCTGTACCAAATACTGAACATTACTAATATCTAAACACAGGCTTACAGAAAATTCTTGGTCACCTCCAAAACATTCATGAACCAGAATTACCCAGCTTGATTAGATAGCAGGAAAATTGTTTCACAATATTGATTGATTGATTGATTGATTGATTGATTGATTGATTCATCCATCAATCCATCCATCCATCCATTCATTCGCTGCCCATTTTACCACAGGGTAATGCTGAATATATCTTACTATTCAACAGAGATTGCTTAAGACGTTTGATAACTCAAATGTTAATAGCCCATATAGTTATGTAGAGGCACACACAAGGATCACGGTGATAAACATATAATAATGAACCAATTAAATGACACCTTTTGTCATTAAGCGCTACCCAGAGATCTATGCTAGAGCCTGGTATCATCTCAACAATGTTAATGAATATTTGGTTTATTTATTTATTTATTTTATTTATAAAATTTATATGCCGCCCAATCCCGAAGGATGGTTTCTTGCTATTCTTGTGCTTTTTTGTCTAGTATTGTTTATATGTTTTTGTATGGTTGCTTGTTTTTAAAAGTTTCTCTATTATAAATTTCCCAGAGTTACTAAGAGCTGGGCAGTATATTCATTTAATAGATTGTTACTATTATTTAAACACATTGGTAAATTTCAATTCCACCAGAAAAGTGCCCCATTCATTGAAATTTTGCTCCTGTGGATGGTTTTCTTTCAGAAACAGGGCAGCTGGCTTTTTCACCCAAATGAGAATAATATTTTATTTCTGCACTATTTCCCCATATTACACTGCCCATAAATCCCATTCCTCTTAAACCCAGTTTTAAGTATGGACATTTTCTAAAATTAATTTTAAAATCTGCACCAGAGGTGGGTTCCTCCCGGTTCGGCCCAAATCGCCCGAACCAGTATTAGCGGCGGCGGGAGGCTCCGCCCACCCACCCAGACGCTTCTACACATGTGCAGAGCATTGCAACGCATGCCTGACATAAGAAATTGGCAACCCGTCTCTGATTTCAGGGGTGAAATTCAGAAGGTTCTAACAGGTTCTGGAGAAAACGGTAGCGGAAATTTTGAGTAGTTCGGAGAACCGGCAAATACTACCTCTGGCTAGCCCCAGAGTGGAGTGGGAATGAGATTTTGCAATATCCTTCCCCCAGGAGTGGGTGGGAATGGAGATTTTGCAATATCCTTTCCCCAGGAGTGGGGTGGGAATGGAGATTTTGCAGTATCCTTCCCCTGCCATGCCCACAAAACCACACCCACAGAACGGGTAGTAAAAAAAAATTGAATTTCACCCCTGCTCTGATCTCCATGTGTGGATGCAACGGGATTGGGTGTTGGCATTTTTCAGTTCCATCTAGCCACCATTGAGTGGGTGGCTGTGGGTGTATAAAATCAGATACTGTGCAAAAGTAAGCATTAATAAATGAATCAATCTGTCAATCTGCTTATACCTTGCTGCTCCATTGAAAAATGCTCCTGAAGCTCATAACTGCGGGCTTTCAAAACAAATCCATTTAAAATAAATTGTAAGTCAGAAACAATGCGAAACACTCATAAAAGAAAGCATCAAATCTGTTAGAAACTCTTGGGTGACAAACCAGTGAGGCAAAACTCCCACTGTTATGGAAAGGCAGGCCACAGGGTTTTGACATATTATTTATTATTTAGTTATTTAGCATATTTATATACTACTTCCCCGTGTTATAAATCTTGAAGTGGTTTATAGTCATTTAAAACACACACACCACCAAAAAGGAGGGACACTAAATCAGTATGAATGGGGTTAAATGATATGCTCAGTTGAAAAAGTGAACGAAGGAAAGAAAACATGAGACAAAGCCAACATTGATTGAAATGTGTTATTTCACACATATCATCTAGCGGTTCTGTAATCGATGAACCTCAGTTATGAAAACGTATATTCTCCCGAAAGCCACAATTATTCATTTAACATTCTCAGATGGAGAAGAGCTATTTCTTGAATAGGCACAGGAAAGATTTATAGGAGATATTTCATGAACATCAGAAGGAAGAGCCCCTGAAAGTGAAAGTCCCCACCCGGGAGTGACTACAAGAAGCAGTGGCTCTATAATTGTTGCCAGATTAGGGAGAACCTTAGCGTTGGTTGATTGATTAATTGAATTGCATGGCCTCCGGCAAGAATTTTAGCCTGGCAATCAAATGTAGGTTAACTCTTCTATCCAGGGGTGGGCTGTTCGGGGTTTGTAGGGGTTTGGGAGAACCTCTCGCTGTGCAGTTCAGAGAATCCCCAATTCCACCCCTGGCTGGCCAGAGCCACACCACCCAATCCCGCCCCTCCCAGGAGTCCCCATGTAGCCTGTTTTGGATGTATGCAGGGCGCACATGGCTTGGGGAGGGTGAAAAATGGGCCTACCAGAAGTTTGGGAAGCCCTGTTTCCAGCCTCCATGGGATCTCCGGGCCTGGGAGGATGTTTTCACCCTCCTGGAGGCTCGAGGAAAGCCTCCAAAGCCTGGGGAGGGCAAAAGTGCTTCCCCCAACCCCATGGTGCAGGAGGCTGACTAGGCCACGCCCACCATGGCCATGCTCACCCAGCACCAGGCAGGGAACCCCTTGCTAAAATGTTTGAAGCCCACCCCTGGTTCTGTCATATTCTCCATAGCTACTTATGGTTGTGCAAGTTGAGGGGCTGTCGTAAAGAAGAGGGGGTCAACTTAGTTTCCAAACCACCTGACAGCAGGACAAGAAACAATGGATGGAAACTAATCAAGGAGAGAAGCAACCTGGAATTGAGGAGAATCTTCCTAACAGTGAGGACAATTAACCAGTGGAACAGAAGTTGCCTTCAGAAGTTGTGGGTGGCTCCATCACTGGAGGTTTTAAAAGAAGAGACTGGACAGCCACTTGTCTGAAATGGTGTAGGGTCTCCTGCTTGAGCAGAGGATTGGACTAGAAGGCCTCCAAGTGCCTCTTCACTATTCTCTGACTGATTGAAAGTTGGACCTTAAAAAGTAAGACAGGAAGGAAATCAACTCATTTGAGCTGTGGTGCTGGAGAAGGCTTGGGGATATTCCTTGGATAGCAAAGATGACTAAGAAGCAAGCATCGGAACACATAACACCAGGCATGTCACTAGAATGCAAAACCACCAAACTATGTCTCACTTACTGTGGGCATGTCATGTGGAGGAATTCACTGGAGAAAACAATTATACTTTAAAGAATTAGTGGTAAAAGGAAACCACACTGCCAAAGAACATGGTGGTTGGACATCACCAAATATGACACCAGCTAGAGCAGTGGTCCCCAACCCCCGGTCCGCGGACCGGTGCCGGGCCGTGGAGTACCTGGCACCGGGCCGCGCAGCGGCCGGGGGCCATGATAGCTGATCTCCCCCCCGCCTCATTGCTCTGCTTGCCCCGGGAGGGAGGGGGCGGCGGTGGCGGCCTCGGCCCGAACTTGGGATGCTGCTGGCGGAGGCTGCCTGGGAGGCGAAACTTTGTCCGCGGACTCGCCCGGCCCGCCTGCCCCGTGGAATGACGAGGGGGGGAAGGAGGGGGCGGCGGCGCTGCATTTTCCTCCCAAGGAGAAACTAAGGTTGCGGGGGGGAGGGGCGCAGCGCGGCCGTTTCGGGGGAACTTGGGGAGCTTCGCCGTTCCGAGAGGCCGAGGGAGGCTCCGCTGCGGGAGGGAGGGGAGGGCGCCCGCCCGCCGCCGGCGGCTCCCTTCGCCCAGCCTGGCACCACAGTAACTCTCCAGGGCTGTCATTTTGTCGCCGAAGCGAAGGCGCGCACTTGGCCTGGCGGCCGCTCGGGCTGAAAGGACGCGGAGCCTCGTGCTTCCCATGGAGGGGAGGGGGCAGGCGGCCGACCTCCCGTGTCGCCAGGCGGTTCGCTGACACTTCCGAGAGGCGAAGGCTTCGGTGCGCCAGGCCTCCCGCCCAGCCCCGAATGCCAAGCCGACTGCGGCTCCTTCGACCCGCCTGGTGAAGCGCCCGTTGCCGCCCCCCGACCGAGTCTGCTTCTTCCCGTTTGATAGCTGTGTATTCTACTCCTTGTGAAGAGTCAAATATGGTGTCAAGATGCGTATTCTGTAAACTCTGGGAATGCTCCATACTTCATGGAGGGATATGAGTTCCTTGAATGTGTTGCATGGAGTCTTGCGGATACAGGCTCAAAAGGAAATAGAGAAATTCGGCTATTTAGAACTTACTCAGAATGTTCACCTAAGAATAACGCAGGTTTATGCCAAATTTTCATGTACTACTCTTGAGAATGTTGTCAAATCAGATTTTACTTTTTAAAACATTAAAATAGCTTAAAAGAAGCAACCTAGTTAATATTCAATAAAATTTTACATTTTACAGCGCGCGCGAACAACGCCCCCCCACTCCTGCGCGCCCTCAGCGGGCCACGGTAAAATTATCAAAGGCTGACTGGTCCGCGGCGATAAAAAGGTTGGGGACCACTGAGCTAGAGGATAGAAAAACTCAAAGAAGTAGAGCAAGATCATAAGACGTGAAGAGACCTGGCACATAGAATCACCAAGAGTTGGACATGACTGAGTGGATATCATCATCTGGCCTTTTAAATGACATGGACTCTAGATGTGTTGCATGGATGAATGAAGACATATTATCCACCTACTGCATTCTTCTGCAACATCCACTGTAACTTCTGAGTGGTCTTCAAGGGCTGCCCTATTTGCAGCACACAGCATTAGTTGAAAGTAGAGGTGACCTTACCATGAGTGACAATGTTTTGGGTCTCTTGGTCTGTGATGGAATGTGCACTTGGAGAAGCAATGTGGCAAGAGTTTTGGCAATACAGAGCTTTCCCAGGCAGAGGCATGGATTGGGCAGCCTCAAGTTGGATGGGGGAGGAAGGAAGAGATTCTGAGTAGCCACACCCTACAATCTCTCAAGAAATCTAGTAAGCTCGAAGGTTACAACTTTAGCCTGGCAAGATACTGTTTGTTAGGTAAAAGCAGTTAAAGAATTGGATGCAATTGGATCTCGCTGTGTCATTTTTGGCTTCAACTTGATGTGGTTTGGACATGGGTGCAACTAACACAGAGAATGGATAGATGTAAAGCAGTGGTGAAATTCAATTTTATTTAACCACAGGTTTTGTGGGCATGGCTTAGTGGGCATGGCAGGGAAAGGATACTGCAAAATCTCCATTCCCTCCCCATTCTGGGGCCAGCTAGAGTTGGTATTTGCCGGTTCTCTGAACTACTCAAAATTTCCGCTACCGGTTCTCCAGAACCTGTCAGAACCTGCTGAATTTTACCCCGGATGTAAAGGCTTTTCTAGCCAGAACTGCAGCTTGCTCCTCAAGCAATAATCAAGAGTTTAGAGGACTCTCAAACTATGCACCAGCTTTGTCTGATGGAATTGGGTATGTCTAGTTTAATGAAAAGAAGGACTAGGGGAGACATGATAGCAGTGTTCCAATATCTCAGGGGTTGCCACAAAGAAGGGGGAGTCAAGCTATTCTCCAAAGCACCTGAAGACAGGAAAAGAAGCAATGGGTGGAAACTAATCAAGGAGAGAAGCAACTTAGAACTGAGGAGAAATTTCCTGACAGTTGGAACAATTAATCAGTGGAACAGCTTGCCTCCAGAAGTTGTGAATGCTCCAATACTGGAAGTTTTTAAGAAGATGTTGGTTAACCATTTGTCTGAAGCGATGTAGGGTTTCCTGCCTAGGCAGGGGGTTGGACTAGAAGACCTCCACGGTCCCTTCCAACTCTGTTATTCTATTCTATTCTGTCTTAAAGAGAGAGAGAAAAGTTTCAACTACAAGAGTTGTGCTGGTTTTCAGTCTTGATTTGTTTTAAAACAAAGCTGTTGGGGGACTGCCAGCAAGCCATTGTGGATTAGTTACTTTGGTTCTGAGTAAATTTGTTCAAAAGCAGAGACAGGCCACAAGATCCCCCCTTTTATTTCAAGCTTCTGCTTTGCCTCAGGACAACTTCACTGTTTGGTTTTTTCACCTCATCCTATTTCCACCGTTGCTGCTTGACACAGTTCAGTGAAAGGGAGCCCAAGTTTAATTCCTTCCATGTGTCCCACAACTCCCTTCCATCTCTCTCCTTCTCCTTTAATTGGACAGGGGTTGTGGTTAAAGTGTTAAAAGGCCTAATTAGGGTTCATGGCAAAAAGGACAAAGAGGGCAATAAAACATAGACCTCCTGCCACCCCTCCTCCAGAGTCCTGAAGCTCTGGCTTCCTCTTCCCCTTGGAATTAAATGGTAGGCCCATCAGGGATCTACCACAAAGTTTAGAACAAATTTCACCTAGTTGAAGAACAACATAACTGCAGCTCCGATTCCCTCAACCCAATTTTACATGAAATATTAGTCTTTAAATATGAGCTAGACGTGTGCTATAGCTGCCAAAAAAGCCAATACAGTCCTAGCCTGTATTAACAGAGGGATAGAATCGGTGGCGGGATTCAATTATTTTTTTTACTACCGGTTCGGTGGGTGTGGCTTGGTGGGCGTGGCAGGGGAAGGATACTGCAAAACCCCCACTCTAGGGCAAGGATACTGTAAAATCCCCATTTCCTCCTGATCAGCTGGGACTTTTGAGGCAGAGAATAGATGGGGACGGGACCAGTCAGAGATGGTATTTACCAGTTCTCCGAACTACTCAAAATTTCCACCAGTGGTTCTCCAGAACTGGTGAGAACCTGCTGAATACCACCTCTGGATAGAATCAAAATCACAAGAGGTGTTAATACCACTTTATAAGTAGTTGGTGTGTTAGCCTCCAGTCCCCTAATTCTCTTTGTTGCTCTTCTCTGCCCTCTTTCTAGAGTCTCGGAATCTTTTTTATATTGTGGCAATCAAAACTGGATGCAATATTCCAAGTATGGTCTTGCCAAGGCCTTGTTCAAACCTGAGCTACAAATATGTGAGAGGGACCATGGAGTCCTAGTGGACAACCATTTAAATATGAGCCAGCAGTTTGCAGCAGCTGCCAAAAAAGTCAAGACAGTTCTAGGCTACATAAACAGAGGGATAGAATCAAGATCACGTGAAGTGTTAATACCACTTTATAATGCCTTAGTAAGGCCACACTTGGAATACTGCATTCAGTTTTGGTCACCATGATGTAGAAAAGATGTTGAGACTCTAGAAAGAGTGCAGAGAAGAGCAACAAAGAGGATTAGGGGACTGGAGACTAAAGCATGAAGAATGGTTGCAGGAACTAGGTATGTCTAGGTTAATGAAAAGAAGGACTAGGGGAGACATGACAGCAATGCCCCAACACTAGAAGTCTTTAAGAAGATGTTGGATAGCCATTTGTCTGAAAGAGTATAGGGTTTCCTCCCTAGGCAGGGGGTTGGACTAGAAGACCTCCAAGGTCCCTTCCAACTCTACTATTGTGTTGTATTGTCTTGCATTATTCCCTTCTGTTCATTCTAAATGAATGAATGAATGAAGGAAGGAAGGAAGGAAGGAAAGATAGATAGATAGATAGATAGATAGATAGATAAAAAGAAAGAAAGAAAGAAAGAAAGAAAGTAAACTCCACTCATCACATTGTTTTACTTACCTTTCCTCAGAAGATCTCATTCCAGATGTTCCAATAGTTGGACTAAGCTTCTACACCTGGACAACTATTTTTTCAGATATTGGCAGCCAACTACTAAAAGTGTGGGATCCTGCAGAAGTACTAAACCAGTAAAGGGGCATTAAAGTAATGTAAAACACAGGTGGAAAAATATCTCATTACCTTCTTACCCTGAAGAGCAGAATTGTGTCTTCTCTGTAGACGTGTTGTTGAGGTGAAACCACCTTGCTTTGTACTGCTCTCAGAAGGCCGGGAGTGTTTCCCACTATTGTCAATCATCCAGATCATGGTTTTCCTAAAAGTGCTTTTCCAGAAGGCAACTGGACTTTCTTGGGGGGAGTTTTCCCCCTTGAAAATGTTACCTTCTCATTCAAGAAACTTCTTCAGTTCTGAACTGCAGAAGCTTCTTGGATAAAAAAGCAAAACGTTTTCAAGCACCTATTCTACCATCACTGAAATCTTCTTCAGGAAGGAGAAAAGCATGCAAGTAAGATAACGGTAAAGGTTCCCCTGGCACATATGTGCTAGTCATTCCCCATTCTAGGGAGTAGTGCTCATTTACATTTCAAAGCCGAAGAGCCAGCGCTGTCCGAAGACGTCTCCGTGGTTATGTGACCGGCATGACCAAACGGCGAAGGAGCATGGAATGCTGTTACCTTCCCACCAAAGGTGGTCTCTATTTTTCTACGTGCTTTCGGACTGCTAGGTTGGCAGAAGCTGGGACAAGTAACGGGAGCTCACACCATTACGCGGCGCTAGGGATTCGAACTGCCAAACTGCCGACCTTTCTGATTGACGAGCTCAGCATCTTAGCCACTGAGCCACCACATCCCTCTAGTAACAGCATCGGTTCAAATTAGGGTACTTCCAGACTGACCGTCTCTTCTTATTAATTAGTAACTTCACATATTGTGCACATCTGGGACTCTTTCTTAGGAAATGCATTTCCTCTTCTTTAGCAATGGACCAGAGGTCATTGTGGGACAGAGGAGCTTCCTGTCTTCCAAAACTGATAAGAGGTTTCTCTGTGAGAAGGTCACTCAGGGCGAAGACCTTTTTCTGAAAGAACCTCAGAAAAATTCGCCCCTAGAGAAGGTTGGCCATGTTGCAAGCGAGTCTCCATTCAACACTGAGAGTCATTGAAATCTCTACCAGGCGTTTGAGGCTCGTTTCTGGCTTCCTGTGAGGAACAAGGAGTTACCAAGAGCAACAATCATTTCCTTTGGCCTGAGATGAGAGGCCAAGATGAAGGAAGAACTGTGATGAGAGGAAGTTTCCCCCCCCCTCCCCCTTGCGCTGACAATGAAAGAACCTGGGATCAGACAGGATGAGACAGATAAAAGGAAATACTTCTTCATTTTTAAGAATAGCCAAACTATCAAATTTGAGCCAAGGTGGCGCAGTGGTTAAATGCAGCACTGCAGGCTACTGCTAGATCAGCAGGTCAGCGGTTCAAATCTCACCAGCTCAGGGTTGACTCAGCCTTCCATCCTTCCGAGGTGGGTAAAATGAGGACCCAGATTGTTGGGGGCAATATGCTGACTCTCTGTAAACCGCTTAGAGAGGCCTGGAAGGCCTATGAAGCGGTATATAAGTCTACTGCTATTGCTATTGCTTTTTAGAAAATATGGAGATACCATTGAATTGGAGGCTGAAAAGGGAGAAGGGGATTAAATTACAATTTTCATTGGCCAACAACAGGGACCATAAAAGCTGGAGATAAGAGAAACAAGGATGATTAGGAGGCTGGGGGCTAAGAATGATTGCAGGAAGTCTAGTCTATTGAAAAAACGGGACACGGTGGCTCAGAGGCTAAGACACTGAGCTTGTCGATCAAAAAGGTCAGCAATTTGGCGGTTCGAATCCCAACGCCGCATTACGGAGTGAGCTCCCGTTACTTGTCCCAGCTTCTGCCAACCTAGCAATTCAAAAGCACATAAAAATGCAAGTAGAAAAATAGGGACCACCTTTGGTGGGAGGGTAACAGTGTTCTGTGTGCCTTCGGCATTTAGTCATGCTGGCCACATGACCACGGAGACGTCTTTGGATAGCGCTGGCTCCTCAGCTTTGAAATGGAGATGGGCAGTGCCCCCTAGAGTCAGGAACAACTAGCACATATGTGCGAGGGGAACCTTTACTTTTAGTCTATTAAAAAGGAGGACTAGGGGAGACATAATAACAGTCTTCCAATAATTGAGGGGTGCTACCACAAAGATGAGTGGGGGGTCAACCTACTTTCCAAAGCATCAGAAAACAAGAAACAATGGATGGAAACTAATCAAGGAGAGAAGCAAGCTAGAACTAAGGAGAAATTTCCTAACGGTGAGAAAAAATAACCAGTGGAACAGAAGTTGCCTTCAGAAATTGTGGGTGCTTTATCCCTGGAAGTTTTTAAGAAGAGGCTAGACAGCCACTTGTCTGAAATGGTATAGGTTCTCCTACTCAAGCAGGGGGTTGGACTAGATGACCTCCAGGGTAATTTTTCACGTAGAAAATCAAGTCGAAGGTTAATCAGGAAATTTTTTTTTTTCCAAAATTGGGAGTTCAACCAAACAAATCTGTTGTGATTTGCTTGCTGAGATCATGGTTCCTTTCAGCCACACAATGAGACACTTCGGTCCTTCACAGCTCCAGGAGGCTGCAAAATCACCACATCGGAGGAGTTTCCCTTAAAATATAGAGCAGGATGTCTAACCTTGGCAACTTTAAGACTTCAGAATTCTAGAAGTTGAAATCCACAAGTCTTAAAGTTGTCAAGGTTGGAGAGATCCCAAGAGAGAGAGAGGGAGGGAGGGAGGGAGGGAAGAAAACCAGGGTGGAGAGAAACTTTATTTAGGAAGCACTGTGCTGAGAATTCAAAATAGAGTACAGCTGATAGGGACCTCAGAGGTCTTCTAGTCCAACCCTTTGCTCAAACAGGAGACCCTATACCATTTCATACAAGTGGCTATCCAGTCTCTTCTTAAAAACCTGCAGTGAGGGAGCACCTATAACTTCTGGAGACAAACTCTTCCATTGGTTAATTGTTCTCACTGTTAGGAAGTTTCTCCTTAATTCCAGATTGCTTCTCTCCTTGATTAGTTTCCATCCATTGCTTTTGGTGCTTTGGAAAGTAAACTGCCCACCCCCACCCCGCCACCGCTCTTTCTTTGTGGCAGCCCCTCAAATAATGGAATGCGGCTATCATGTCACCCCTAGTCAGAGGTGGGTTCCTACCAGTTTGCACCTATTCGATAGAACCGGTTCGTCAAATCTACCGAACCGGTTAGAAGAGGTTCCACCAGTGGACCCGGAAAGCAGGCCACACCTACAGAAGAGGTTCCAAAAATTTTTGAAACCCACCACTGGTCCTTGGATATGATTATTCTACACTATCATGCTCATATTTATAAAACTCAGTGCCTCTGTGAAAGGTAAGGATGACTACTGCGTTTGTGGTGCAATCAGAACGTTGCGTGTGTTGAAGTTGTTTTAACGCAAACCAAAGATGCCTTTTAAAAAACAAGTTTACATCATATTCTTATGCATGCCAGTGCTGTGTGTGAGGTAATTTAAGGTGGTTCTGACAAGTGTCGTCGGCATCTTCATATCTGGTCACATGGGCGGCAAGCCACTCCCATCCAGTCACATGGGGCAGCAAGCCACTCCCACAAAGGAGGCCACACCCACAGAGTAGGTTCGAACAATTTTTGAAACCCACCACTGCCCCTAGTCCTTCTTTTCTCTAAACTAGCCAAACCCAAATCCTGCAAATGTTCTCCATATGTTTGAATTTCCAGGCCTTTCATCATCTCAGTTTCTCTTCTTTGCACTTTTTCTAAAGGCTCAACACCTTTTCTGTATTGTGGTGACCAAAACTGGATGCAGCATTCCAGGGGTGGCCTTACTAAGGCTTCATAAAGCGGTACTAATATTTCGTGCGATTTTCCTTTTTTGAAGATGAGATGTAGATCTACTTGGCTTTCTGGCCAGATGCACAGGAGGTCAGATTCTCTGTGTGAATTTTATCACCAGGTTCTTTACCCTCTCTGTCCTTTTAAAGATATTGACCTGAGTTTAATGGATTTTTGGAAGATTGTTTGTTTTCTCATCCCATCTTCTCTTTTCCTGTTGCCTTTCTTCTGACAGCCAAATAAATACAGAAGTTTTTACCTCCAGCACTAGCTACACCCTACACACATTGTAGGTAATTGTTTTGAGATTTATGGACTGTGAGTTGCCATTGTTCAGCTTTTATTGAATCAACATTCTGTAAATAATGCTGAAGTGAAGATGTGGTGGATGAAACACAGTGGGAGGAGGTGTTGAAAAGTGTATTTTGGGGTGGGGGTGGGGGGGAATGAATGGTCAGATTGGTTTAGATGGAATTAGCCATGTGCAGAGAAAATACCAGGAGCTGATTCATAAAATTGATATTGCTGTTGGGATGGTGAGAGGAACAGAAAAGGAGAAGATCGAAAGGATTTTTTAAAAAAATTAAAAGATTTTTATTAACAAACATGTAAAATACACACACACACAAATTAGACATACATCACATTTATACAATACGAACAGGAACTTCCTGTTCTTTATAATAGCAATCCTCAATCGATACCGCTCACCTTATATTATTTCCCCTTCTATTGTGTTTCATTTGGATTTCACCATTCTTAACCCTCTTATTTTACTCATAACTATTATTTTTTGAGTTTTGTTATATTCCTTCATTGATTTTTGTTTCTTTCCTCCATCCATCTATACCATTTATCCCATATCTGGTAGAATTCTGATTCTTCTTTTCCCTGGATTTCTTTAGTTAGTTTGTCCATTTCTGCACAGTCCATAACCTTTCTTATTATTTTATCTTCGCTTGGAATTAATTTGTTTTTCCATTTCTGGGCAAAGGCAATCCTTGCCACCGTAATTATATGTAGTATTAAATACTGGATTTCTTTTTTGATTTCGCAGACATAATTCCTAATAAAAACAACTTCAGGTTTCCATTCTATTTTAACCCCTGTTATTGCCTCCAGCCAATTTTTGATCCCTTTCCAAAAAAATTTAGCCTCCTCACAGGTCCACCATAAATGGTAAGATCGAAAGGATTATTGACCTTCAGTTGTTGGGTCACACTAGTGCTAAGTTTGGGATTGGAGGTGAACTTTTGGGGAAAAAGAAAAAAAAAAGGAAGGGTGATAACTAAGATCAATATCAGCAAAGGAAGGTGTGAAGAAAGAAAGAGAAAGGGAGCAATAGAGACAGAGAAAGAGAGAGAAAGGAGGAGAGAGAAGAGAGAGAGAGATGGAAAGAAAGAAAGAAAGAAAGAAAGAAAGAAAGAAAGAAAGAAAGAAAGAAAGAAAGAAAGAAAGAGAAAGTCAAGGAGGGAGACAGATGGAGAGACAGCGAGAAAAAGAAAGCGAAAGTACATAGTGTGTGTGTGAGAGAGAGACAGCGAGAAAAAGAGAATGAAAGAGAGAGCAAAAGAGAGAGAGGGAGACACACAGAAAGAGAAAGCACATATGTGTGTGAGAGAGAGATTGAGAGATAGAGATGGAGAGAGGTAGAGGGAAAAAGAGTGAAAGAAAGAGAGCAATGGTGATGGGGAGAAGGAGAGGGTGAAAGATGAGGGAGATAAGAGATGGAGAGAGAGATAGAGAGAGAAAGAGAGAGAAGAGAAGAGAGAGAGAATGAGAGAGAGGAGAAGGAGAGAGAGATGCTTTCTTATAACAAGTCCTCCATGCACGATGCAATTTGAGGCCCAGCATGGTTTACTTCTTGGACCACAAATGAAACACACCTTCCTGTATTCACACACAGGAGGAGCAGAGTGATGCAATATTTAGTATTTAGTATTTAGTATAAGTTTATTTATAGGCCGCCCTTTTCCCTGAGGGGACTCAGGGCGGCTTACAACTTACGTAGGGAGGGATACATACAATGACGTATAGAACAATACATAATTAAAAAAATAGAGCAACATTCATCATTCGGGCGGGGACGGATTATAATCTTTAACCCCAGGCCTGACGGGATAGCCAGATCTTGAGGGCTGTGTGGAAGGTCTGGAGGGTGGTGAGGGTACGAATCTCCACGGGGAGATCGTTCCAAAGGGTCGGAGCTACTACTGAAAAGGCTCTCCTCCGCGTAGTTGCCAGTCGACACTGACTGGCAGATGGAACTCGGAGGAGGCCCAATCTGTGAGATCTGATAGGTCGCGAGGAGGTAATTGGCAGGAGGCGGTCTCTCAAGTACCCAGATCCACTACCATGAAGGGCTTTATGGGTGGTAAGTAGCACCTTGAAGCGCACCTGGAGATCAACAGGTAGCCAGCGCAGCTCGCGGAGGATAGGTGTTATGTGGGCGAACCGAGGTGCACCCACAATCACTCGCGTGGCCGCATTCTGGACTAGCTGAAGTCGCCGGATGCTCTTTAAGGGCAGCCCCATGTAGAGCACGTTGCAGTATTCCAGCCTAGAGGTCACAAGGGCACGAGTGACTGTTGTGAGAGCCTCCCGGTTCAGGTAGGGTCGCAACTGGCGCACCAGGCGAACCTGGGCAAATGCCCCCCTGGTCACAGCCGACAGATGGTAATCAAAGGTCAGCTGTGGGTCCAGAAGGACTCCCAAGTTGCGAACCCTGTCTGAGGGGTATAATATTTGGCCCCCCAGCCTGAGTGATGGAACACTGGCCAAATTATTGGGAGGAAAACACAACAGCCACTCGGTCTTTTCCGGGTTGAGTACAAGCTTGTTAGCCCTCATCCAGTCCCTAACGGCTTCGAGACCCCGGTTCATCACGTCCACCGCTTCATTGAGTTGGCACGGGGCGGACAGATACAACTGCGTATCGTCCGCGTATTGGTGGTATCTTATCCCATGCCTCCGAATGATCTCGCCCAGAGGTTTCATGTAGATGTTAAATAGTAGGGGGGACAGGACTGACCCCTGCGGCACCCCATATGTTAGGGGCCTAGGGGTCGATCTCTGCCCCCCAACCAACACCGACTGTGACCTGTCCGAGAGGTAGGAGGAGAACCACTGCAGAACAGTGCCTCCCACTCCCACCTCCCGCAGTCGTTGCAGAAGGATACCATGGTCGATGGTATCGAAAGCCGCCGAGAGGTCAAGGAGAACCAAGATGGAGGCATGGCCTCCATCCCTGGCTCTCCAGAGATCATCGGTCAATGCGACCAAAGCGGTTTCTGTGCTGTAACCAGGTCTGAAGCCGGACTGGAATGGGTCAAGATAACTGGCTTCCTCCAAGGACCGCTGAAGCTGTCGTTTTTAAAAGCCCCTTCTCTGGAAACTTCAGCTGCCAATTAATCCATTTACCAACATAAGTGATTCTATATTAGCACATGAAGCTTTCAGGGGTTCATGTTCTGGCAGGACTTTAGCATGGCAAATCCAGCACCTTAACGAAGAACAAAAATTGACCTCTGCCTCCTTCAGGTGTTGCCTCCCTAACTGAATACTTATTTGAATATTGGACTGTAAACCCTCTCCCCTAGAGTTTATGATTCCTCTGTGATAGATTTTTAATGTTGTATACCAGTGGTGGGATTCAAATTTTTTTACTACCGGTTCTGTGGGCATAGCTTGGTGGGTGTGGCATGGCTTGGTAGGCATGGCAGGGGAAGGATATGGCAAAATCCCCATTCCCTCCTGATCAGCTGGGACTCAGGAGGCAGAGAATAGATGGGGCGGGGCCAGCCAGAGGTTGTATTTGCCGGTTCTCGCAACTACTCAAAATTTCTGCTACCGGTTCTCCAGAACTGGTCAGAACCTGCTGAATACCACCTCTGTTGTAACCACCTGGAATCCCCTGTGCTCATGTTGGTGGCCATATTAATTTGTTTAACAAATAAATAAAAACTCATATTATTTCACCATGACTGCTAGGATTTATTTTCCAGACCTCTAAGTAGCCTCTTCTCTTCCTCCTCTTCCTCTTCCTCCTTTGCCAGTCAGTGGTGGGTTTCCATTTTTTTTAACTACTGCTTTGCTCATGTGGGCAACACTTCTGTGCATGTGCAGAAGCTTCCAGGTGAGTGGGCAGAGTCTCCCATCACCGCCACTACCAGTTCATCCGATCTGGGCCAAACTAGCAGAAACCCACCTCTGGACCCAGGATTCCAAATGCAGTCTGATCAAGGCAGAATAGAATGGAACAGTTTGGTGTTTGGTGGTTAAGGCACCGAGCTATTGTGTATATTCTCACCTGAGTTATTTATAAGAATAATAAAGGTGGGATATGAATCAAATAAATAAATGAACAGTAGAACATTTGATCTTGCTAGTGTCACCTGAAGAAGCCAAGGATTGAACTGAGGACTCAAGGGAGGGTGAAACACATCATCATTCATGAGTCTTTTGCAAACACAATCTCTCTCTCTTTTTCCCTCTCTTTCTCCCTCTCTTTCTCTCTCTCTTTCTCTCTTTCGCTCTCTCTCTCTTTCTCTCTCATTTATATAGATATCTGTCTATCATCTATCATCTATCCATTCATCCACCTCTCTCTCTCTCATCCACCCATCCACACACCTACCTACCTACCTACCTACCTACCTATCTATCATCTATCTATCTATCTATCTATCTATCTATCTATCTATCTAGCTTCATATATACATCTATCATCTCTCTATCCCTCCATCCATCTCTCCAACCATCCCTCCATCATCCCTCCATCTATATCTATCTATCTATCTATCTATCTATCTATCTATCTATCTATCTATCTATCATCTATCTATCTATCTATCATCTATCTATCTATCTATCTATCTATCTATCTCCGTCCATCCATCCATCCATCCATCCATCCATCCATCCATCCATCCATCCATCCATCCATCTATCTATCTATCTATCTATCTATCTATCTATCTATCTATCTATCTATCTATCTATCATCTATCTCAATCCAGGAAGGATCGTGGAGTCCTAGTGGACAACCATTTAAATAGGAGCCAGCATTGTGCAGCAGCTGCCAAAAAAGCCAACACAGTTCTAGGCTACATAAACAGAGGGATAGAATCAAGATCACGTGAAGTGTTAACACCACTTTATAATGCCTTGGTAAGGCCACACTTGGAATACTGCATTCAGTTTTGGTCACCACGATGTAGAAAAGATGTGGAGACTCTAGAAAGAGTGCAGAGAAGAGCAACAAAGATGATTAGCGGACTTGAGACTAAAACATATGAAGAACGGTTGCAGAAACTGGATATGTCTAGTTTAGTGAAAAGAAGGACTAGGGGAGACATGATAGCAGTGTTCCAATATCTCAAGGGTTGCCACAAAGAAGAGGGAGTCAAGCTATTCTCCAAGGCACCTGAGGGTAGAACAAGAAGCATTGGGTGGAAACTAATCAAGGAGAGAAGCAATTTAGAACTGAGGAGAAATTTCCTGACAGTTAGAACAATTAATCAGTGGAACAGAAATTGCCTCCAGGAGTTGTGAATGCCCCAACACTGGAGGTCTTTAAGAAGATGTTGGATAGCCATTTGTCTGAAACGGTATAGGGTTTCCTGCCTAGGCAGGGGGTTGGACTAGAAGACCTCCAAGGTCTCTTCCAACTCTGCTATTGTATTGTAATGTATTGTATTGGTTTGTATTGGTTTGTATTGGTTTGTATTGGTTTGTATTGGTTTGTATTGGTTTGTATTGGTTTGTATTGGTTTGTATTAGTTTGTATTGTATCTATCTATCTATCTATCTATCTATCTATCTATCTATCTATCTATCTATCTATCTATCTATCTATCTATCATCATCTATCTACTATCCTTGGACTCCTGATTTCCTGTGCTTGACTGGACTTTTTCTATAGGAAAGCATTTGCAACACTGCTGGAAATAGTGGCTTATTCCTAGGCACTATCCCGATGCCCTGGGTTATGTCTCCTTACATTATTTACTCAGCAGGGCATTGCATCAACTTTCCTATCAATCTTCTCCAAACTTGGTGCCCTCCAGATGAGGTGAAGTTGCAGCTCCCCCAAACTTTCAGCCCTCATAACTCAGCATCTCCTGAGGGCGCAACATTGGGAGGGGGGGAATTGCTGAACATGGCTAATACATAGCCGTGGGGAGTCCTGTCATAGCTGAGACACTTCTGTAAATATATACTGCCGCGCGGGAACGAACCATCTCTTATATGGTCAAACATATGACAGCAAAGAGCTGTGTTTAGGCCACGTGCCCAGTTTCCCTTGTTCTGCGAATAAACATTTTACTTTTCTCTGCTTCCAGTCCACAACCAAAATAGGAGACCTCTGTCTAAAATTAAACAGGGCTCTTTCATCTTCAGGACGTTTGGAGTTGTAATTTCAAGAAAGGCCCCTTTTGAAAAAGAGTCAGAGAGAAAGGGGGGGTGGAGAAGCCCCCCCTTTTCCTTGTAACAAAGTCTCAGGAATTTTTGGGCTGGCTGCCCTCACCCAGATCAAGAGGAGGTTTTTTCAAAGCGGGAAACGATTTTTCTCTCCCCTTTAGCCTCCTTTGGGTCATTTTTCGCTCTACTTTAGCCAAGATTTTCTTTTGAAAATACACGAGGAGCACAAGTTTAAACGTTTGAACATCAAGTAATATGTCAGGCTCAATCCAGTTTCTTTTCAGGATTCTCTCTGAACAAGGGAGGTGACAGAGGGGGGAAAAAAATATCAGCAAAACTGTCTTGAACTGCAACAGGAAATTCCCTAAATCTTTCCTCGCTTAAAAAGGTTGCTTGTTCTTTAAACAAGGGTTGGGGGGTGGGGGGTGGAGAACCTTTTAAAGAGCCTTCAAAAACCTTTTGTTTTTCAGTTGAACAAACTTTATCAAATCTTCTCTATTCTATCTCCAAAAATATCATCTGCCTCAGGGCTGTTTGTAGGATATTGTAAAAGGAAAAAGTCAAGATGGCAAATGCAATAATGTGATCGGAGTTTTCTGCCTGGTTTTTATATATGTGATGCTTCAATGGCACCATTGTAGCTGCAATCTTGATTTTTTTTTTTTAAACCATACCCTGTGGATTTCCTGATCTTTCTTCAGGTCAGGAGGACAAGATATCCCAGAGGTATCGTTCATTTATTTGATTTTTATCCTGCTTTCATAATATTTTTTTTAATAAATAACTTAAGGCAATGGAGACATCTAATACAGCGCTGCAATTCAGCCAGTTCTATCCGGTTTGGGCGAACCTGTAACGGTGGTGGTGGTGGGAGGCTCCGCCCACTCACCCAGACGTCATCATGTCCTGTTTTTGATGCTCTGCGTATGCATGGAAGTCCTGCGCATGTGCAGAGGTTTGCGAACCGGTAGTGAAGGTCAGTTGATTTCAACCCTGACCTAATTGTTAAGTATTAATAAAACCTTCTAGGAGGCCAGCAACAGCCTATGCTGCGCCCTGATTGGCTGAGGCGCAGCATAGCCTGTTGCTAGCCAGCCAACCCATTCTGATTGGCCGAGGTACTGAGTCAGCAGTTGCTGGACGGTACCCGGCCTCCCATTGGTTCCCCGCTATACAAATGTTATATAAATACCTTGGTGCGGATTTCGCCTCTTTGAATCGCTGTCATCTGTTCTATTGTACAATAAACCTTGCTGTTTGGAAGTCCTGGCTCTCGCGTCTTCTCTCCAACCCATGATCCTCAAAACTAATACCTACCGTATTTTTCGGAGTATAAGACGCATCTTTTTTCCTCAATAAAGAGGCTGAAAATCTGGGTGCATCTTATACGTTGAATACAGCATTTTTTGCCTCCTGAAGCCCCGCCTCCTTCACCAAAATGGCTGTGCATACCCTTATGGAGGCTTTCAGAGAGCTCCTGGGGGCTGTGGAGGGCAGAAATGAGCAAAAAATAGGCCATTTTTTGCCCCCCAGCAGCACTCTATAAACCTCCATAAGGCTACGCATGCAATTTTTTTGGCAAAAAACCGGCCCTGTTTTTGCAAAAAATGGGCCAATTTTTTTGCTCATTTTTGCCCCGACCCAGGAGCACTCTGCATGCCCCCCCCCAAGGCTATTCATGCCTTTTATTTGAAAAAAAAAAAGGATTGTTTTGGGGAGGTTTGCGGAGTGCAACCCTCTGCCAGCGAAAATAGAGCTCAAGAGGGGCACGTATAGCCTTCCCAAACTCCTTTGCACTGGCAGAAGCACCGCAGGCCAGTTCTTCACTGTTTCCAGGGTGGCCCCATGGGCCAGATCTAAGTACCCCGTGCGCCAGATCTGGGCCCCAGGCCTTGAGTTTGTCACCCCTGACATATGCCAACCCACAGTACCTATTTAGAAAGCAAAGATGGCTTCAAGGCAGCTTGTGAAGATAGGAAAGAGGCTATTGAAGAATGGTCTACTGCATGGAACAAGCCTGTTTCAGACATCCATTGAGGCAAAAGAGCATCCTTTGGTTGATTTTTTTTTTCAAAAATTTTCTTTCGGGTTTCATGATGAAAACCAAAGTATCAGGAGAGGCCATCCCAAGGGAATGATCACAGAGACAGTCAGGAGAAATGGCAGCGATAGTTGCCATTGCCTTTCTTCAGGAACACTAGATGGATGGGTGGATGGATGGGTGATGGATGGATGGATTGATAGGTACATACTATAGATAGTAAATGATGTAAGGATGTAGGGTTGGACAGAAGGATAGATGGGCAGAGAGACCTATGGGGGGATGGATGGATGGATGGATGGATGGATGGATGGATGGATGGATGGATAGATAGATGGATGGGTAGATGAATGGATGGGGGATGGATGGATGGATGGATGGATGGACGGACGGACGGATGGATGGACAGATGGATGGATGGACGGATGGACGGACGGATGGACAGATGGATGGATGGACGGATATATGGATGGATGTGGGATGGATAGATGGATTGATGGGCAGAGGGATAGATGGGCAGAGAGACCTATGGGGGATGGATGGATGGATGGATGGATGGATGGATGATGGATGGATGGATGGATGGATGGATGGATGGATGGATGGATAGATAGATGAATGGATGGATGGATGGACGGATGGATGGACAGATGGATATATGGATATATGGATATATGGATATATGGATGAATGTGGGATGGATGGATGGATTGATGGGCAGAGGGATAGATGGGCAGAGAGACCTATGGGAATGGATGGATGGATGAAAAGATAAACAGACAGACAGACAGTGGGATAATGGATGGATGGATACTACCAAAGTATCCATACTTTGTATGTTTAAAAATTATACATTTATTTATATTGCATATTTTATTTATATTTCATAGTACTATCCAAGCATTAGCCGGACTCAGCCCGGCCTAGCTTCCCAGTTTGATTTCTATCACAGAAGCTACAGAAAACTTTGGTGGGGATTAAAGGGTGGGGGGGTAAGGTCAACAGAATTTAGAAAGCGAGGAACAGGACTTTTCCAGAAGAGAGGGAGCAACTTCCACTGAACAACCTAAGCAGAAGTTGCCTTGTGCTTAAAGGAAGGGGAAAAAAAGATTAAATAAATTAAATAAATTCACGGTGCCTGGGAGGAGAGAGAAGCAGAGACAGAAAGAGAAAGTCCTGGCTGTGTGCCTAGGATGAAATGAACTTTCCCCTACAATCACGGTGCCAAAAACTTTCAAGAGCAATGTTGCTCTGTCGATTTACTTCGTGAGAGGAAGAACTGCTTGTTGCTTGACAGGTTTCTTTTAAAGAAAACCAAAACAACAATAGTATTGGTTCAAACCACATAAGGGTATACAGGGACATTATCTTTGATTTGCAGAAACACACCCGCCCACGTACTTGAGTGTTTCTCTTCCTCGTAATTGAACAGCCTGTGAAATTTTGACCCGGGGATTTTGAGCATCCGCATTCTGCTTCCTCTTTCGTGTTCTTCCCTGCCCCCAAATTCAGATCTCCTCGCCAGCAATGTCAAAGGTTTCCTAAGTTGCCCTTTGCTGACACCTGTCGATCGACTTGATGGCCCAATGGAGAGAAAATGTGTCCCTTAGTGGAAAGGAATAAATAAAACCTGGCCAGAGCTGGCCCGGAGGTATGTTCTTTTTAGCAGTGACATCTCCATCAAGGGTGGAGAAAGAATCCAAGAACTGTGGAGCTGGATGTTCTTCTGTAGCATTTACCACATTTTTCGGAGTATAAGACGCACCAAGATTTTGAAGAGGCACATTTTTTAAAAAGGTTTTTGCACTCTGCAGACCTCCCCAAAACAACCCGTTTTTTGCAAAAACGAGCCATTTTTTTGTCAAAAAAAAAAGAGAGAGAGACATGAATAGCCTTTAGGAGGCTTGTAGAGTGCTTCTGGGGGCTGGGGGGGCAAAACCAAGCAAAAAATGGACCGTTTTTTGCTCATTTCTGCCTCCCCAGCCCCCAGGAGCACTCTGGAAGCCTTCTAAACGCTATGCACGGCCATTTTTGCAAAGGGGGTGGGTTTTCGGGAGCCCCAAAATGCTGCCTTCAGTGTATAAGACACACCTAGATGTTTACCTTCTTTTTTGAGTGAAAAAAATGTGTCTTATACTCCGAAAAATACAGTATTTATTTTGTAAAAAAATAGAACATTTTGGAAGAAACAGCGAGCTGCCAGATAACTAATTTCCAAATGCAACACTTGGCACAGTCTCTTATAATCACAAACAGCATTTTCCTCTCTTGACACGACTGGAGGAATGAATTGTTTCCTGCAAAAGCCCACTCCCCATTGGCTCCTCTTTTGTTTTCTATGGGAGGGGCTAATTCCCTCCAAGGCAGAGGTGCGTTCCTACCAGTTCGCACCTATTCGGTAGAACCAGTTCGTCAAATCTACCGAACCGGTTAGAAGAGGTTCCACCAATGGACCCGGAAAGCAGGCCACACCTACAGAAGAGGTTCCAAACTTTTTTGAAACCCACCACTGGTCCTTGGATATGATTATTCTACACTATCACGCTCGTATTTATAAAACTCAGTGCCTCTGTGAAATGTAAGGATGACTACTGCGTTTGTGGTGCAATCAGAACATTGCGTGTGTTGAAGTTGTTTTAACGCAAACCAAAGATGCCTTTTAAAAAACAAATTTACATCATATTCTTATGCATGCCAGTGCTGTGTGTGAGGTAATTTAAGGTGGTTCTGACAAGTGTCGTCGGCATCTTCATATCTGGTCACATGGGCGGCATGCCACTCCCACAAAGGAGGCCACACCCACAGAGTAGGTTCGAACAATTTTTGAAACCCACCACTGCTCCAAGGTGTGGCTTTACTCCTAAGTTGACCCTGCTTACTTAGTTGTTCTTGTCTTCTGGCAGCTCTGCGCATGTGCACACTGGGAACAGGCTCCAGCTCTTCCTCTGCCTCACTGCTTTTTAGCTCCCTCTCTGCCTCCGACGCAGAGCCTTTGTCTGAGCTTTCCTCAGCCTCCAGGACTGCCCCATGTTCCTCCCCAACCTCCTCACTGTCCGACTCTGTTGCCAGCTCTGCTGCCCACCGGTGGGCCATAACAAATAAAGCCACTCTTCCTTCTCTGTGAGTGTCCTTCAGATAGCTCAGGTGCAATTGTATCTCTTCTCAGTTGTCTTTCCCCTAGACTAATCTTACTCAGATCCTTTAACCGTCCCTTGTAGGAAATTAAAAAGTTCAGTAAGTATCAGTAACCAGCTCTGTCTGACAGCTACCTCAGAACTTCAATAAAGATAATTAAACCTGGCCTCACCGTAACAAAAGAACCGATATATTTTACTTCCTTCTCTCATTTATTATCTGCCATCATTTGTTGCTTGAAGAGTCAACCTGTGTTTTCTTGTATAAAACATGATGTTTCTCAGTTCGGTAATGTCTACATGTGCTTAAATATTGGCCTTCAAGAGATACATTATCAACATTCATTTTTCATATGGCTTACTTTGGATGTTCTAATCTTCGGGGGTATCTGCAGGATATGGTAAAAGAAAAAAACTCAAGATAGCAATCAGGACACACTGATCAAAGCTCCGACTATTGTTTAAGTGTGTTGCACATAAAAAAAAGCAGCTGGAGCATTGATCACACTGTTATGGCCACCATGTTGAGCGTATTGACCACACCTTGTGGACGTATCTGAAAGCCTTCGTATTTCACCCTAGAATTTGAGAAGCTTCACTAAATTTCAGAACTTCCACTGGAGATAAGAAGTAGTCACTATCCTACTCAATCATAAAGATGCAGAAGATCAGAAGGCCTTTGACAGAGACAACGTAGGCAAGTACAGGAGATAGAGTGTTGCTGTCACTTCTGCTGACATCTTTGTTTTAGAGAAGTTTTTTTTTCTCCCTTACCTGCCGAGCCCAACAGCTGTCAGTTCAGCCAGGTAACAGGTTTTATTAAGAGCACCTGCGTTATCTGGAAGTGGATTGATATCCAAAGTGCATATCAACATTGACTGAAGGTCAGTTCTTTGAGCATTGTTATAAAAGATCTGCCTTCTGCTACAGAATTTGAAGTCTTTGATGCATCACCAAAGCAAATCCTACCGATGGCCCCTCCCCAATGATTCCAGGTAACTATAGGTTGATTTTCAAAGCTTTATTTTAGCAAAGTATTTATTTAGCAATGTATTCCACATCAGCAAGTATTGTGGGCCCAATTGGCAAAAGGAAGCTCAGGACCATATAGATTGGAAACATGTGGAAGAGGCCTTCACCCTGCAGTGGATTGATGATGATGATGATGATGATGATAATGATTTTAGCAATACAAGGACCTCCATCTTCTCTTATCCCTTTAGATCAGTCATCCCTTCTTGTTGCTGGCTAGTGGGCTAAAACATAATTGGAAGCATTTCAACTCCCAGAATTCCCCAGACAGCACATGGGAATTTCTCAGCATCCAGTTAGAGAATTCTGGAGTTGAAATCCACTCATCTTAAAGCTATCGAGTTTGAAAAACATTTATATAGAGCATGTCTATCAAACTCGTAGCCCACAGGCCAGAGGAGTCATGTGCTGGCCCCGCCCTGATTTAGCAAAGGGGAAAAAAGTCACGTGATGACATGAGTTTGACACCTCTGCTCTAGAGTTATCTTGGGGCAAACCATGCCGGAGTGGAAGATGGGGCTTCACCTTTCTTTTCCTCCCACTTTTCTTTTGTGAGCAATGCTATATTAACTTAAGAGCCGAGGTGGCACAGTGGATAGAGTGCAGTACTGCAGGCCACTTCATCTGACTGCTATCTGCAGATTAGCGGTTCAAATCTCACCGGCTCAGGGTTGACTCAGCCTTCCATCCTTCCGAGGTGGGTAAAATGAGGACCCAGATTGTGGGGGCTATATGCTGACTCTGTAAACCGCTTAGAGAGGGCTGAAAGCCCTATGAAGCGGTATATAAGTCTAACTGCTATTGCTATTGCTAACTTCATTTGTTGAATGGGCTGATTCCAGAGGTGGGTTCCTACCTATTCAGTCCGATTCGGCCGAAAAGGTAGTAAATCCGGTGGACACGTGACCGTACCGGTTCTATGATCAGTGGCGCCATCTTGATTTTCTGTTCTGCACATGTGCAGAACAATCTTCATTAAAAAAATGTAATTTTTATTCATTTTCTAATGTGCACATGCGCAGATCATTTTAAATGAAAATGCTACCGAAATCCACCCCTGGGCTGTTCCAATGTCATAATCATTTATCCAAGTTCAATAGATGGCCATCTGGTCAAACATTCCGTTATTCCATGATCACAGAGAATGCAAGAATTTTTATCAGAGAAGTATTTCCCCCCTCCCCCATTTCTCTAACCCTCCATATCTTATTTTTGGAAAAACCCCAGAACATCCAATTGATACCCTTGAAAAGCATCCAGAAACTCCAATTAGTCTCAGGGGCTGCCACAAAGAAGAGGAGTCAAGCTATTCCCCAAAGAACCTGAGGGCAGGACAAGAAGCAATGGGTGAAAAACCAGTCAAGGAGAAAAGAAACTTAGGACTAAGGAGAAATTTCCTGACAGTGAGAACAATTAATCAGTGGAACAACTTGCCTCCAGAAGTTGTGAATGCTCCAACACTGGACGTTTTTAAGAAGATGTTGGATAACCATTGTCTGATGTGGTGTAGGTTTTCCTGTCTAAGCAGGGGGTTGGACTAGAAGACCTCCAAGGTCCCCTCCAACTCTTCTATTCTAGTTCAAAATGCAGCAGCCCAGACCTAAGTATGGACATCTCTCCTGCAGGAGCTGCATTGGCTAATGATTTGCTTCTGGGTGCAATTCAAGGTGCTGGTTGTCGCCTTTAAAGCCCTCCATGGCTTGGGACCAGGTAATCTGTAGGACTGTCTCTTCCCAGTTATATCCACCTGACCCACCAGTGTGGGGAGGTAGGGAATATTTGTACTTCCTAAGGAGGTACATATGGCTGGACCCAGAAGAAGGGCCTTTTCCATGGTGGCACCCTCCCTTTGTAACATCATTCCTGCAGAGATTAGCTTAGCCCCATTTTGACACACAGCCCTGAGGACCTGGTTCTGACAACAAGCCTGGGAAATCCATACTGGGATGGAGCCCATCAAGTAGCTCATTTGATTGTGTGTTGACGCCAAGCAGATGGAGTGGATCGGGTGGTTGCTGTTTTCTATCCTTTTATATTCAGTTATATTGAGTTTGACTCAGGGTTGAAATCAACTTACCTTCACTACCGGTTTGCAAATGTGAGTGTGCAGACCTTCCGTGCATGCGCAGGGGGTCAAAAACGGGACCTGAAGACATCGGGGGGGGGGGCAGAACCTCTCGCCACCACCCCTACCAGTTCGCCTTAACCGAATAAAACCAGCTGAATAGCACCAGTGGTTTGACTGCCCAGAGTCACTGAGAGTGAGTGGGCAGCCATATACATCTAATCAATCACTCTTCTTATTCCATCTGTCTTTGCACAAACATTTCTTTCGGTTTCCAGCATAATTTATTAAACTTTTGTTGTCTCCTCATCAACTCACTCTTTAACATAGAGGATGGGACCATGAGGTCTCTAGGATGTGTTATGTCTGGTGCTGTGTACTGTAAGTTTTTTTTTTTTTTTTTAAATAGAATGATGGTTTATTGTTATATTCCATTGCAATTCTAATTATTCCATGATAGAATTTGACGTACTTGCCAGCCACTTAGATTAATTCAACTGAAACAGTATAAGTGCTCGTAATAAAGAAATAAATTAAGTTAGTTGAGAATATTGGAGTTTGACGTCCAAAACTCCTGGAAAGGCTAATTGTGAAAAGACGCAAGGCTCTGTTTTCCCATCATTACACGATTCCAAAGCTAATTTTATGTTTCTCATTGCTGCTGTTGTTTTCTGTTTGTTTGGGGTTGATCGGGGTTAAAAGTATAGAGTGGGTTTGCAGCAGAAACTGCTGAGCATAACCCTGCTTAGCAGTCTTTGTTTTTTTATAAAGTCTTCCCAAAATACTGGGTCACAATTAGTCAGCACAGAGCTGGAAGGGACCTTGGAGGTCTTCTAGTCCAACCCCCTGTTCCAGCAGGAGACCCCATACCAGTGATGGCTAACCGTTTTTGGCTCACATGCCAAAAACGGGGGGGGGGAGTGCAGGGGGGTTGTGCATGGGCACGTCACACCCATAATGCTAAATGTGTGACTCCAGCACTCATGCGCCCTTCCCACCCCACTTGCATGTGTGCACGACTAGCGCTTCAAGGAACTAATTATTACCTTTAAAGTGCTCCATGGCTTAGGCCCAGGATACCTGCGAGACCACCTACTGCCACCAGTAGCCTCCCACCGTCCCGTGCGATCCCACAGAGTTGGCCTCCTCAGGGTGCCGTCGGCCAGACAGTGTCGGCTGGCGACCCCCAGGGGGAGAGCCTTCTCTGTTGGAGCGTCTTCCCTCTGGAATGAGCTGCCCCCGGAGCTTCGTATAATCCCCGACCTCCGGTCCTTCTGACGTGCCCTAAAAAGTTGGCTTTTCCAGCAAGCTGGCCTGGCCTGAACAAAATAAAATAAATGATTGATTTAATTGTTAATTTTAATCTAATTTTTAAAATGTTATTGTTAATATTAATTGGGGGTTTGTTTTTGGATACTTTATTTAATGTCCCTTTTAATTTTTGTAAAATGTGTTTTCTTTTATGTTGTACGCTGCCCTGAGTCCTTAGGAGAAGGGCGGCATATAAATCCAATAAACCTAAACTACACTTAAACCCCTTGCTTTTGGCATGCTTTTTTCGCCCTCCCCAGGCTTCAGAGGCTTTCTAGGAGCCTGGGGAGGGCGAAAACAGCCTCCATGCTGGAGGCCCTCTGGAGGTTTCAGGAGATTCCCTGAAGCCTCCGGAGCACAAAAAAATGGTCCTACAGGCAAACCAGAAGTTCAGTAGTGGACTTCCGGTTTGCTCGTAAGGCCGTTTTTTGCCCTAACACCTCATGTACCCTAACAAATGGCTCCGTGTGCCATCTGTGGCAGGCGTGCCACAGGTTTGCCATCAAGGCCTTATACCATTCCAGACAAATGGCTGTCCAATCTCTTCTTAAAAACCCCCAGTGATGAAGCACCTTCAACTTCTGAAGGCCAGTAGTTCCACTGATTAATTGTTCTCACTGTCAGGAAATATTTCCTTATTTCTAGGTTGATTCTTTCCTGGATTAGTTCCCATCCATTGTCTTTTGTCTTGCCTTCTGCGGCTTTGGAGCATAGGTCAACCCCCCCCCCTCTTTGTTGCAGTCCTTCAAATAGTGGAATACTGCTATCATGTCACTCCTTCTTTTCCCTAACTAGCCATACCCAAAATCCAGCAACCGTTCTTCCTATCTTTTTAGTCTCCAAACCTTTCATCGTCTTCGTTGCTCTTCTCTGCACTTTGCACCAAAGCACTGCGGTGATTTATTTAATAAAGTTGTGAAGTTTCTTAATTACTGAAAAGATTTGCAGGGTTACAGTTTTTGGATTCCAAAGGAACCTCTGCCTGGCTGTTCCGGCAGGCCTGGGGCTGTTGACCCCAAAATACGGTCCAGCCCCATCTAGAATGGAGTGTATGGTGTGTTGTTTTTAAATCTATTCTTTTTCTGTATTTTATTTTTGATTTATTTCTGTATTTGTAAGCCGCCCGGAGTCCTACGGGATTGGGTGGCATATAAATGTTATTAAATTCAAATTCAATTTAAAAAAAAGAAAACAGAATAGAAGTAGCCTGAGAAGGGACCAAGAGTAGCAATAGATGCATAATCTGTAGTAACTCCTAGGAAGACAAAAACTTGTTGGGACACCTGTTTTTTTTTTTAAATGGCCGTTTATAGGCATTCAAAACTTTTACAATCTCACCTCCCTCACTTTGGGAAGCAAAATGGATGGGTTTGCAGAGGGCTGAAAGAAATGATACGCTTAAGCCTTCCTAATGCATTCCACATTTAGTCATTAAATTCTAATTGGTACCACGGTGGGCTTAGGGATGCCCTTTGACCTCTCTGCATTTCCTAGGTCATGTCACCTCAAGATGTCCTTTGCCCCCATGGCTCCTTTATAACCAGTCCTTTTGAACTCTTAATTTTATTCCCTCACTTGAAATACCTATTAGAACGGCCGCATCGACCACGTTTGAAACTGCTAAAAATCTCTCCTTTTTTTGTGTGTCCGTGTGTGTTCCCCTCCTGGTCTTAATTTCTCTCTTCCTTCTTCTTTCTGTAATTTATTCAAGGTTGTCTCTTAGAAGTTTCACTGAAGGGCAGAGTTAGGACCCTGGCATTTTGTGACATAGCTATTGTCCTTGGTAAATTTTAGAAGACTTCGCCTTCTATTAGATTGAAAAATCTTCTTCCCCGCGCCATCTGTCACATTCTGGAGAAATGAAGACCTTGGCTCCATGATATGTATCCTTCTAATTTTGCATGTACTGAGCTACAGTCACATCAGCACAGACGCTGCCAAGACGTTCTTGGAAAATAAGATTTGGAAGGAAATGCATTAAGTCCTTGAATCGCTTTGATGATAAGCATGCTGCTTCCATTAGATAGCGAGGGACAGCAGTTTGGAATAAGGGAAGTGATGTATGCACTGTCCTCATTCAGCCGACCTGTTAAATCATGTATGTTTCCTTCCAGTGTCAGAAGGAACAAGGCAGTGTGGCATAAGAGTTAAAGAGATGGGTTGGGACTGTGAAGCTCAATGGATGACTTTGGAACACCCCCCCTCCTCCTTTGTGTGACAGTGTATGTGCAGAGTGTGTGTGTGTGGGGGGGAGTTCATCTGTGTGTGTGTGTCTCAGCCTACCTGCCATGGTTGTTCCTGTGCAGAAAAATAGACAATGGCTCACTCCTCTACACAAGTTGGGATATAAATCAAAACAAAATAAATAACATGCAAATATATAAGGTAAAGATAAAGGTTTTCCTTGTACATGTGTGCTAGTTGTTTCCAACTCTAGGGGGCAGTGCTCATCTCTGTTTCAAAGCCAAAGAGCCAGCGCTGTCCAAAGACATCTCCTTGATCATGTGGCTGGCATGACTAAACACCCAAAAGGCATGGAACACTGTTACCTTCCCACCAAAGATGGTTCCTATTTTTCTACTTGCATTTTCTATCTGCTTTCGAACTGCTAGGTTGGCAGAAGCTGGGACGAGTAACGGGAGCTCACAGCGTTATGCGGTGCTAGGGATTCGAACTGCCGAACTGCTGACCTTTCTGATTGACAAGCTCAGCATCTTACCCACTGAGCCACCCTTATGCATCCCTTAAAGTAATGGGAGCTCACTCCATATATCCTTTGTGTGACTGTGTATGTGCCAGTGGTGGGTTCCGGATCCCGGCATCCTCCACATGAACGTGCATGTCATGTGCATGTCACGTGCGCACATGCGCGCAGCATATGCATGTGTCTTACCATCCAACGATGCCTCCATGAGCCTCCACAACACTCCAACTGCTCGGCGGAGCATCGTGCAGGCGCTGTATGCGCCATTGCCGTGCACGGAAGCACCGAAGAGTTTAAAGACAGGTAAGGAGCGCAGGCGGGAGGGTGGGCCCTCCGGAGCATCATACCAGAATGGTATCCAGTGCGTACCGCTTGCAACCCACCACTGGTATGTGCAGTGTGTGTGTGTGTTTGTCTGTGTGTCTGTGTGTGTTCATCTGTGTGCATCTCAGGCTACCTGCCAGGGTTGTTCCTGTGTTGAAAAATAAGAGAAGGCATCCTGTACACAAGGTCGGATGTGAATTAAAACAAATAAATAACATGCCAATCTATGCACATAGTTAAAATGGCATGCCTGGATAAGTTACTGGATAAGAAGCAGCCAGATTGCAATGTTATTTATTTATATTTACATGCTGCTTTCTTGTAGCATGAGTAATCCTTTGTCGGCACTCTGACTGTACTGCAGAGTTTCAAAGTTTGACTTTGAAATTCCCTAGCGGAGATGAATTAACTTGTGAGCTTGAAAATTTGAGGCTTGCCCGTTTTGGTAATATCATCTTGAGATGCTGACATAATAACATTATTCTAAATGTTGGACATTAGCTGAAAAAGATCGTCAGCCTCTGCTTCAGGAGGTCTGTACATAACCCACAAATAGCCCCCATCCAGGGGTGGGTTCCTAAACAAACTGGTACCAGTTTGCTCACTTGCGCATTTTGTGTGCATGCTGGTCGCTTTGCTCACATGCGCACTGGCTGTGCATTGCTAGCGCATGTGCAGTTCGGTGTTAATGGTTATGCACATGCGTGAAGACCATTAAAAGGCAATAAACAAGATGCCAGCAACTCCAACCGAGACTGGGGAACCGGTTTAGGGGTGTGGCCAACCTGGGCCACTGTCAGTTCTGCGACCTAGGCCAGATTACCACTATCGGTTCAGCCGAACCGGGTGCAACCCACCTCTGTCCCCATCCTTTTTTTTCTCTGTAATGAAATAGATTGAGTTAAAATATAGTCCGAAATCACTCAGTGAGCATCTATAACTAAACTGAACCCATTTTTCCTCGTCCTAATCCTATACCTTCACCATAAATCAAGCTGCATATAGATTAGTAAAATCCTTGTAGCTGGATTCACACAACACATGAAAGCAGGGGTTATTTATTTACTGTGTAGTGGGAACTCAACCATTCTCTATCTATTGATAGATAGATAGATAGATAGATAGATAGATAGATAGATAGATAGATAGATAGATAGATAGATAGAGATAGAGAGAGATAGATAGATAGATAGATAGATAGATAGATAGATAGATAGATAGATAGATAGATAGATAGATAGATAGATAGATAGATGATAGATAGATAGATAGATAGTATATATATATATATAATATATATAAACAGCTGTGTGGGTGTGTTTATGTTCCAGCATAACTCTGGAACTCCTATAGCAATTTCAACCAAACTTGGTACCCAAATGATTTACTCTCTGGAAACAAATACTGTGTGTGTGGGGGGGGGGGTGAGACATCCCTAACACCCCTCAGGGTGTGTGTTCTGCTAAGATACAGCCTGTTGTGCCTTACAATGGCTTCTACCGTACTGCCGTAAAATGGCTTCTACTGTGCAGCGCAGTGGAATCGCTATGGTAACGGTGTCACAGTACTCCACAAGGGGAGGCACTCTAGTTAGGGGGAAAATCCAACATTAGAAATTAAGGTGGTATCACTTTTTTGATGCTTCTGGGAACACAGGGAAAACATTTGGAATTAATTTAATTGTCTCCAAAATCAGGGCTTTTCCTGTCTATTAGAGGATTAGGATAAAAAAAATACCCAGGCAATGCTGGGTTATCGACTAGTTCTTGAATAAATTAAGCTGTTACATTAAGCCATCATACAATTATTTCATTTCATTAGACATCGCAAGGTAGGTAACTATGGGAAATATGTTTTGTTAACCCTGGGTTAAGAATACTTTAATACTTTATTAGCTTCTGAGAAGCAAACAATAAATTACAGTTCTAGATCTCCTTCAGTTGCAGTGGCAAATGTTAGCAAACGTATTTGCAGTAGAAACAATTTGAAAACTCACCCTAGAACGGATGTCAATCTCTCCTCAGTTTTCTCAGCTTCTGAGAACAGCTTGTTTATTTCTTAGAAATTACTGGCACAGCACCCATTGCATTTCTCTTAACTTCGAAAACATTGGTTTTTCCGAGGTATAGAAGAAAGACTAACAGGTCAAATGTTGGGGGCAGGTGTGTAGGCATTCAACGTTCTGCAAACATCTTAAAACTAAAAGATATTTTTTTGTCCTGGTTTTAGGGAGACAGGGAAGCAGCTTGTAGCTGGTTCCTCCAGAGGAAAACAATCACTACTATGAACTGAGGATTACCTTGCTTGGTATGGAACTCCTACCAGGAATAGCCTTGAGATATGATAACCTGCATCTTTCTCTTAAAGAGATACTCTGAATAATGTAAATGGAATCTGGACCTGTAATATCATCCCTGTATCTCTTTTAATATCGGCACAGTGGTTGATTTTGGACAGAGAAGATAGATGTACACCATCTAATGTCCATTTTGTTGCCCTGGATGTGGAAATTATCTTGATTATGGAGTCCTCCCTAATTATTTAAAAAACATTCAGCGGCAAGGATTCTGAGGTCTAACACTCGGAGTCTTTTGTCTATATTTTCAGTTCATTTATTGATTGGAGAGAACTTATTTGGTTTTACCAACATCAATAGAGCTACGCTCCCATCCAGAATTGGCATCTGATTGTTTGGCTGGATTCAGTCAAAGCTTAGTCAATTGTTATGCACCACCAGAAATCATGGTGTGAGATAGGCAACCTCATAGATCCTCTGAATAAGTAAGTAAGTAAGTTAAGTAAGTAAGTAAGTAAGTAAGTAAGTAAGTAAGTAAGTAAGTAAGTAAAGTAAGTAAGTAAGTAAGTTAAGTAAGTAAGTAAGTTAAGTAAGTAAGTTAAGTAAGTAAGAAGTAAGTAAGCTAAGTAAGCTAAGTAAGTTAAGTAAGTTAAGTAAGTTAAGTAAGTAAGTAAGTAAGTAAATAAGTAAATAAGTAAATAAGTAAATAAGTAAATAAGTAAATAAGTAAATAAGTAAATAAGTAAATAAGTAAATAAGTAAATAAGTAAATAAGTAAATAAGTAAATAAGTAAATAAGTAAATAAGTAAATAAGTAAATAAGTAAATAAGTAAATAAGTAAATGTCATGTGTGTTGAGGAACCTCTACAATTGTAGTATTTTGCATTTCCAATAGTCCATGCATTTCATATTCTAGGTGAACTTTAAATCTGGACCTTGCCAAACAGATTCAAATCTAGGTTTTTTCATTTCCTATTTATCAATAGTTCCTTCTTCTCCTTCTCCTTCTCCTCCTTCTTGTTCTCCTTCTCTTCCTCCTCCTCCTCCCCATCTCCTTCTCTTTCCCCCCTCCTCCTTCTTTCTACTTCTCCTTCTACTCTTTCTTCTCCTCCTTTTCCTCCTTTTCCTCCTCCTCCTCCTCTCCTCCTCCTTTTCCATCTCCTCCCCCTCTTCCCCACAAACCAATGCAGAAACATAGCTACACCTTCACAGGGACAGTGTAACCATGCTGTCTGGGTGGTCTCTTTTAAGTTCTCCAGCAAATCTGTACCATTCTTTCTCTGCCACCAGGCCCTTGGCAGCAGGTTATAAAATTTGGCACTGATAGCCAGCTTTAAGAATCCCTCGCAGCAAACATTTGATACCACAGCTGATGCTGAGCTCTGGAAGGAACTCAGCCAGCCAAACCAGCTAGCCAATCTGGCTTCAGGAGAAACTTTTGACATACAAAGTGGCCATGGATTTCCAGAATTAGCATCTGACTCTGCCTAGACATCTGAAGCATGTGAGGCATTCATTCACTCTTCCTCCTTGCCAATGGCCCGAGGTGAACTTTGGACTGAAGTGGCATCTTGCAGCTGGGTGAGCTATTTATCTTAGCACTTTCCAAGAAGAAATATTGGAACCGATTCACCTTTCGTCATGGCTCTTTTTTTAGGCGGAGCTGTTCAGAGTTGCCTAAAATGCAATAATATTTATTTATGTAATCAAAGACTAGAAATCCAACGGAATTGAATTCGTACTTTCCCTGGACAATGCCCTCAATTTGCATTTATTCGTCTCCTGTTCTTCCTTCCATGCACTAAGAGCAACAGGAAAGAACAGCAATCCCATAACAACTTCATAACTGTAAAAGGTCAAATGGGGAGACAGAAAGCATCTCACAGCAAAAGGCTGACCATAGTGACTTGGCTGCAATGTGCAAGAGACAAATTTCTCACATCCCATCAGAATATTTCATGTCTTAATTTGTGGAGGGGAGGAATGTTTTTGGATCGAAGCCATGTTAAATTTTCTACAATTTGATTAGAATATTAGTGTTGTGGCCCAACAGCGGCCAGCAGAGCTGGTGGCAGACTCCAACAGTGAGGAGGTTGGGGAGGAACATGGGTCCTGGAGTCTGGGGAAGGCTCTGATGAGGGCTCTTCATCAGAGGCAGAGATGGGGCCAGGGCCGTCTGACAGTTATCAGCTGACTTTGGAGTTGGAGATCAGTGGGGCAAAGGAATAGCTGGAGCCTGTTCCTGATGTGCACAGGCGCAGATGGTCAGGAGAAGGGAAGAACTAAGGAACAAGGGCCGACTTGGGAGTAAAGGCACAGGTGGACGGTGAATGGCCCCTCCCATAGGGAATAAAGAGGAGTGAAAGGGGAGTGGAGTTTGCAGGAGACAATTTGTTCGCTTAACTAATGTGAAGATTTGTTCATGACTCTCAGAGACTCCTTGTCAAGTATTTTCTTGTACAGCGTTGCGTTTGGAAGATATCATCCTGGCAGCTCTCCAAGCCTGATAAGGTCTGTGGTTGTAAATTCACCCTTGAAAGACTGTTTGCTGGGACCTTGGTGGATGAATGAGAGGAATTCACATTAGCTTAATAAAAAGGGGTTTTGTCGGGACAAGGAGTCTGCTTCGTGATTTTCGTGAAGCCTAGATCAGAACAATTAGTTTGTTACAGGTGTTTTTTTTATTTTAACCTTGTGTCTCTCATTATTATCAATCATTTTTTATTATTTCTATGTAATACTCTTCTTATTGTTGCTTTTCCTGTTAACTCTTTTGTGATTAATACAGTATATAGATGACAGGCTAACAATTTGTAAATACATTGAGTAGCTGAGTAGTTGAAAATTCTTTTGGCCTGTTTTGTAAAAGGTGGGAAATTAATATTGCCGTATTTTATTAATCAAGATTTAATTAGGGTGTTATGTTATGTGTTATATGTACAGAAAAATGTTTAGTGACTGTTTGAGGTTACAATGGCCCTGAAAAAAGTGACTTATGATCATTTTTCACAGTTATGACCATGACTAAATCTAGATGTTCTGCTTTAGGTATAGGGGTGGTATTCACATACCTTCCCTACCAGTTTGCAAATGTGAGTGTGTATCCACACATGTGCTCAGCTTTCTGCATATGTGCTTTGGCTTAAAAAAAAAAAGACCTAAATGGGATGCCATAGAGCTGGAGCAGGTGGGTGAGGCCAGCCACAATTTCCGCTACCGGTTCAAGTGAACTGATCCAAACCGGCTGAATACTACCTCTGTTTGTCATTTCTGGTGGACGTGCAATGAGGCCAAAAAATAATGGAAAATGATTCAATCGTGGTTAGAACAAATGGTGGGAGACCAAATCTTGTTTAAACCAGAATTTTTTCTCCTAGGTATAATACCGGAAGGGTTTAAGAAAGATACCTGCAAGACCACCTACTGCCACCGGTAGCCTCCCATCGTCCAGTGCGATCCCACAGAGTTGGCCTCCTCAGGGTGCCGTCAGCCAGACAGTGTCGGCTGGTGACCCCCAGGGGGAGAGCCTTCTCTGGGGGAGCGCCTTCCCTCTGGAATGAGCTGCCCCCGGAGCTTCGTATAATCCCCGACCTCCGGTCCTTCCGATGCACCCTAAAAAGTTGGCTTTTCCAGCAAGCCGGCCTGGCCTGAACAAAACAAAACAAATTATTGGTTACTGTTAATTTTAATTTGAATTCTTTTAAAAAAATGTCATTGTCAATTTTAATTGGATTTGGGATATCCTATTTAATCTCTTTTTAATTTTTGTATTATCTGTTTCTTTTAATGTTGTACGCCGCCTTGAGTCCTTGGGAGAAGGGCGGCATATAAATCGAATAAACCATACACTTTTTCTAATTATACATGTACTAACTGTGGCGCGCATAACTTATGCACAATATTGGGAAAAAAGAAAATACACCATCAGAGCTAGATATAATCAGAAAAGGGTTGGCCTGTGCAGAAGCAGATAGGCTCACTCTTGACCTTAAAAATAAAGGGGAATCAGAATATTTTGAAGTCTGGAACAGATTTTATGACTGATATAAGACAAGGTGACAAGACTGGAACAAACTGTCAGCCTCTGCTTTGCTGCTGCTTCGGCTGCCATTGAAACAGGGAGGGGCGACATGGTATTTGGGAGGGGTTTACTAATTGTGCTGGAGGAAGATTCTGGAGTTCTGCTGCCTGTCGGATTGCGCATGCGGAGGAGGTTCCCGCCAAGGCCAACGGCACCGACATTCCATCTCGGTGGTGCTTTTCGAAGTTATCTCACACCTGACACTTGGGAGAATTATGATTGGACTGCCACTGGGATGCCAAGGGGTGGGGAATGGGTTATTTTATATATCACTCGTTTTCGCACCTAAATAATCAGTCTTCGCTTTGCTACACTTCTAATCATTTATAATTAGTAAAAGTACACTTAATTTCTATCAATGGAGTCTCGTGGTCTTCTTTCCTAATTACTCAATGAAGAGGTGCTGACACAAACTGTATATATTGTGATTGGACAGAAGGATAGATAATGCACTAAGTAGGCTAATAGTTAATGATTGAGACTAGCTATATATAATGTGAATGTATGGTCATTTCGACTTCGCGGTACTGCATTGTTTTAAATGTAAAAATAATAAAAATATATTTTAAAAAAAAGACTACCTCTATTTGGATACCACAAATATTTCCTCCCAGAAGGTAACAAGGAAAATAGGTCATGAAGAGGCCTTGTCTGCTGCTGTGCCTACATTATGGAATCTCTTGGCCTCCCAGAGTTGAGGGAACCCCCCCCCCCCACATCTCTTGTCCTTCTGCAAAGAGGTCAAGACTTGGTTATGTAGCCTTGTGTGGGGGACAGAGGGGCACATCACCATGGGGTTGGCTGAGGCCATGAGACCCATAACACACCTTAATGAACAAACCCTAGTTTCCCCACCATGGAATTTTCCACTTTTTTTTACATCTATGGGAAATTCTCCGTCATCTGGGTCATAATTGCCCCAAAAATCCTTTTTCAAGGGGCAACTGGATTTTCTTTTTCTTTCTTTTAACAAAGCTTTTTTTTTTTTTTATTATAAATTTTAAATTCTTTTTTTTTAAACAAAGTGTTGCGCGGGTTTTCCCATTTTACGTTCTCTCATATACATAATTCATTTTACATCGTATTACCATTTCCAATTTTAGCCATATTATTTTCTTCCCATATTTTCTATCTTAAACTTAATTTTTTTCTTAACACATAAACAATATCATTATTTGCCCTTTCAGAAGTAAACCAAATCGATCGTTTCATTTTTTTTATCTGTTATTCTATTTTCTATAGGTAGCATGTATCCTCAAATTCAATTTTTATATAATAAGCATTTTACTTAATTAGTTATCCACAATTGATAATGTTAATATAATTCCCTCACATCTTAATTAGCTACATATCATTAACAGTATTAATATATTTCATTTTTTCTACTAATATATCCCTTCTTTCCCTTCCTCCTTTTCTAACCATTTTCTCTTAGTTCATCTCTTACTCTCTTTAATGTTCCACTTTTTATCAATTTTCCGGTTGCCCTTTTATCCCATGTTCTTAGATTCTTTTTTTTCTTTTATATGTATTATATCTTTTCTTCTAAATCTTTTCTATCACTTTTTGATATATTGTTTGAATAATCCTCTCCAGCAACTGGACTTTCTTGGGTTTTTTTAAAAAGACATTTTGCTTCTCATCCTAGAAGCTTCTTCAGCTCTGACTTGGTGGTGGAGAATGGAAGGATTAATGCTTCTTGCAGACTGCTGGTCATTTAGTTTGAAAGAAGGATCAAAGAGACCATCTATATCAAAATTGCAAAGCCCTCTCTGAACAGAGCGGGAGAGATACAACATCATCTCTCTCCAGTCTACAACACATTCCTTTCAACAGTTCAAAGAACACCCATTTGCATTACAGTGGTGAGTTCCAGCTTCTGTTTCTGATGATTTGCTCAGGGACATGTTTCGCAGTAGTAAAAAAATTGCTTCTGTCCATGCACAGAAACAAAAAACAAGATGGCGGCTCCGATAGAACTGGTTTGGGGGCATAGCCGGCCAAGTTACTACCTACTCGGCCAAACTGGGCCGAACCAGTAGGAACCCACCTCTGTTGCATTACTCAGGTGACCCTAATGACACAGATAAATCTCCAGGTGGTCTCAATGACCCTCTAAAAGAATGCAAATGACCAGCTATCTGCAAGGAATAGATATCCTTCCATTCTCCATTATCCTGTCAGAACTGAAGAAGCTTCTTGGATAAGAAGCGAAACATCTTTAAAGAAAAAACAGACAGTCTAGTTGCCTCTTGAAAAAGCACCTTTGGAAATGTAATGTTTTACATTTTTTTTTAAAAATGATCTTAAATTATTTGGTTTTAATATTTTATTATATTGATATTTGTTATGTTACATTGATTAAATATTGCATACCTCCCTGTAGGTGTGCAATTTAAGGGAGAGAGGTGGTTAAGGTGTTTGATAGATATATGAAACTTGAAAAGGCATCTCAGTACAGAAATGCTAGCATGCTATCTATGGCTGTCACCCTGTGGCAAAGTTTAGAAAGCCACCACAATGAATGAAAAAGGTTGTGATACTTTCAGTCCATGTACATTTGTTTCTAGACAATCTTTTCTCCCAGCCGACCTCTTCTATGTGCCCTTTGGAAAAGTTTCTTTATTTTAGCAATAGAAATAGCACTTAGAGTTATATATGTCTCCATGGTGCTTTACAGCACTCTCTAAGCAATTTATAGAGCCAGCCTATTGCCCCCAACAGTCTAGCTCCTCATTTTATTGACCTGGAAATGATGGAATGTTGAGTCAACCTTGAACCGGTCAGGATCAAACTCCTGAGTATGGGCAGAGTTTGCCTGCAATACTATATTCTAACCAATGGTGGTATTTAGCCAGTTCGGACCGGTTCGGGTAGTGGCGACCTGTGGGTAGTGGTGACTTGTGGGTGAGTCCAGCCCCAGTGCTATGCTGTCCTATTTAGCCACATTTTCTAAGCTGTGTGCATGCATGCAAGCCTCATGCGTGAGCAAAGGGCATGCATGAAAGGCGTGTGCATGAGTGAAGCGAGGGTTTGTGCGTGCACGCTCACATTTTCAATACGCACTTCTGATTCTAACCACTGTGCCACCATGGCAGTTTTTGAACCCCAAACAGATGTTATTAGTTGCAAAGTCGTGTCTGACCCATCACAACCCCATGGACAATGTTCCTCCAGGCCTTCCTGTCCTCTACCATCCCCTGGAGTCCATTTAAGCTCATGCCGACTGCTTTGGTGACTCTATCCAGCCACCTCGTTCTCTGTCGTCCCCTTCTTCTTTTTCCCTCCATCATTCCCAGCATTAGGCTCTTCTCCAGTGAGTCCTTCCTTCTCATTAGGTGGCCAAAGTATTTGAGTTTCCTCTTCAGGATCTGGCCTTCTAAAGAGCAGTCAGGGTTGATCTCCTCTAGGACTGACTGGTTGGATCGCCTTGCAGTCCAAGGGACTCACAGGAGTCTTCTCCAGCACCAGAGTTCAAAGGCCTGAATTATTTGGCGCTCAGCCTTCCTTATGGTCCAACCTTCACAGCCATACATTACAATTGGAAAACCACAGCCTTGACTATATGCCAAACAGATGTAAAACATGTTGAATGTCTAAATGTGAGCAGGTGAATTCCAAGTTATATGATGTCCTTGGATGTGTGAGGACAGAAGGACAGCTGATCAGACTCTCATTTATAATTGAGCAATAATTAGGGTTGGGGTGTTCCTCAATTGGCCAGCATGGTACTAGAAAGAAAGAAAGAAAGAAAGAAAGAAAGAAAGAAAGAAAGAAAGAAAGAAAGAAAGAAAGAAAGAAAGAAAGAAAGAGCAGTCAAATTTAATACTGCAAGATCCAAGTGTTAGGATATTAAACTTAGTAGCTGAAACAGTGAAGAGTACAATGGACCAGAACACACAGTTGTAGTTGATTGATTGCAGACTGTTGATTCCTGGTGTAAAGGGGGAATTTTCCTTCCCCCACCCATCTTTTTCTTCTATGTGCTCTGTATGCTCTTTGTAATTTACCTCATTATATCCCTGTGTTCCTGACTATCTTGTCTTCCGTGAATATGGGTGTTGAGTATATTTATTTATATAAAACTACAAGTTTGTGTCAGTGTCTCCGACTTCACTCGGACACCTGCTGTGCAGTTCCCTGGCCAAGAATATTTGTGTGTTTTCTTTAGAAAGAAAACTCCTCCGTGGGAGAGCCTTCCCTCTGGAATGAGCTGCCCCCGGAACTTTGCATAATCCCAGACCTCCGGTCCTTCCGACGCGCCCTAAAAAGTTGGCTTTTCCAGCAAGCCGGCCTAGCCTGAATAGAATAAAATATAGGATTAATTTGGTTGTTAATTTTAATTTAATTTTTAAATTTTTATTGTAAATATCAATTGGGTTTTTTTTGGGGATACTTTATTTAATGTCCCTTTTAATTTTTGTAATATGTGTTTTCTTTGATGTTGTACGCCGCCCTGAGCCCTTGGGAGAAGGGCGGCATATAAATCCAATAAACCCTAAACCTAAGTGACGAATAACATTGAAGGGAACTGAATTTGATTTAAGCTGCCATCTGAAGGGAAGACCTGAAGGCTAGTGATTTGAATGTGCCTGTAGAATGAAGCCTTACATGGCAATACAGAAGGAAAGGTCTTGAATTGTTCTCCTTTCCCAGCCTTCAAAAGAATGTATCTTGAGAAGGGGCGGCGAAAGACAAGAGGGGGAAAAAAGTTCCAAAAAATAATAATAATAATTCTGAAGTTCCAAAAGATCCCCTCCAACTCTGTTATTTTGTTTTCGGGCACATTTCCCCTTTAAGATCCAAAAACTAAGGAGAAAGCAACGAAGCTAGCAGCAACCAGCTTAAGCTGTGCAAATACATTTAATGGTAATACCTAGCATTGGTTAATGAGCGGTTATGGATTAATCTCTTGCAGTGTATCAATTTGGAAGAGGAAGTGCTTATAATCCATTTAAAAATACATTCACGCCCCCGCCTCTGTCGCTAGCCTCACAGGGAAGTGGTGTCTGCCTTTTCTGGATGATAACATGTCATACTGGGAATTAAAGTGCCTTAATCAAATATATTGCAGACAGACTCCACTTAACTTTTTTTTCCCCTCTTCTTCTCCTTCCCCACCTTATTTTAAAAATATGCCTTCCTTCCATCCATCCATTTAGCATCTCAAGAAAATTTGAAGGGGAGAGCCACATATTCAGAGCTGTGCTCCATCTTACCGTTCTTGTAATTCATAATCTCTGATTGATTCCTGGAGGGAAGGCTAGATATCAGGGCAGGAAACAGATGCGCAAATAAATAAATAATGTTTTTTACCAGGAATTTATAACAAGATGTCATCTTTGATAGGAATAGATAAAGACATGCATCCCTTTCAACAACCCTTTATGACTAAATATTTTACTTGTGTGAAATCCATTGTTTGTGTAGTTAAAGGAGAATGCAAAATATACCCAAAGAGGCCAATTTTACAATGTCAAATCAAAGATTAATATTTGCAGTCAGTTGGATGATGTTAGTAAAGGTAAAAGTTCCCCTTACACATATGTGCTAGTCGTTCCCAACTCTGGGAGGTGGTGCTCATCTCCGTTTCAAAGCTGAAGAGCCAGCGCTGTCCGAAGATGTCTCCCTGGTCATGTGGCCAGCATGACTAAATGCCGAAGGCACATGGAACGCTGTTACCTTCCCACCAAAGATGGTCCCCATTTTTCCTACTTGCATTTTTTTTACGTGCTTTTGAACTGCGAGGTTGGCAGAAGCTGGGACAAGTAACAGGAGCTCACTCCATTATGCGGTGCTAGGGATTCAAACTGCCGAACTGCCAACCTTTCTGATTGACAAGCTCAGCATCTTACCCACTGAGCCACCGCGTCCCTTATGCATCCCTTAAATTCAAGTGCTTCTAAGAAGTTTTGATGGATTTCTGTGATGCCTTTGGCTGGAAGATAATGTAAAATAGAATTGAATGGTGATGTTAATGACTGTGTGGTCAAAAGATCTGCCTGAATGTAAATTTAGAGGCCACAGCCTTGATTCCAGGGATATCTGAGAGGGAAAGGTGTTGCAAAAGTCAAGTGGAAAATTATGATCGAAGTCCCAACTCTTATTGTGTCAGTTGTGGCTCATGAATCACAAGTGCTTCATTTGGAAATTCAAGATCAAGAAACAGATCCGTAACCCAGATAAGGCACAGTGTGTTACCATGGGTAGAAATCATAGAAGACAACAGTCAATTTGGTTTAGTGAGTGATAACAGACTTAGAAACTAGGAGACCGTGAGTTCTACTCCTTCCTTAGGCATGAAAACCAGCTGCGTGATTTTTGGCCAATCACCAGGAGACAGTAAATTCTAGTCCCACCTTTGGCTTGAATGGAACAGCTTGCCTTCGGAAGTTGTGGGAACCTAGTCACTGGAGAGGTTGGACTAGATCAGTGTTTTTCAACCACTGTGCCGCGGCACACTAGTGTGCCGTGACATAGTGTAAGGTGTGCCATGGGAGAATTACTTTATATATAGTCAATATAGGCACAGAGTTAAAAAAATTTAACATTTTCTAATGGTGGTGTGCCTCGTGATTTTTTTCATGAAAAAAGTGTGCCTTTGCACAAAAAAGGTTGAAAAACACTGGACTAGATGACCTACAAAGCCCCTTCCAACACTGTTAATCTGATCTGATGAAATCTGATTGGGTGACTTTGGACAAGACTCTCTCTCAACCCACCTCACAGAGTTATTGTGGGGAAAATAGGAGGAAGCCATATTAAGTATGCTTGCCATCCTGAGTTATTTATAAAAATAATAAAAATGGGCCAGAAACATAAAGATCCTTAAAAAATATAGTTAAGATGCCCCTTTTAAATTAAAGCAACTACTTAAAGAACTTCATATTTGCAGTGTGTCCCATTGATTTTAATTAACCAATTGCCTAGCCAATGTCCTGTTTAGAATGTCCTGACTGAGAATTCCAGAAACTATATTTCCACAAATCTAGTGAATAGTAATGGAAATTAGAAATTCTGTATATATAGCCCTACAGAACAAACAATGCACAGTCCACATGTGCTTTGCTGCTTAACTGCATCAGGAAGCAGGAAACGAGAGAAAAACCATAGAGTATACCATAGATGCAACTACAAACGTACACTGCCATCTACTGGATACAAATACTACCATATGGGGGATACAGCTATAACACAGTTCTGCAAAAAAATAATAATTCGAGAGCTGTTTTGGTTATTCCACGTAATCTTTATGTTTTTTGGTGCACTGAATCCGAAAATGACCTCCATTTTGTCATAGGACATCACGTTTCCTGGCAATTTAGGTAACTATGTTAAATAAGGCAATGCCTCAAAATAAATGAAAATAGACTTATAAAATTAAAGTTTTTTTACAATATTTTCATGAAAATCCTTTTTTGAACTGAAATGAGCTCACCTACACACACTAAACTCAATTCTTCTTTCTTGAGAGGCTCCTCTTAGTGCATTTACGCTTGTGAGTAGCATCTGGAATGTCTCTCTGAAGTATCCAACAGTAGTCTGCCATCATTTTAATGCTCCATTTCCCCTGGTATCTCCTTTCCATCTCTTTAATGTCTTGGTGGAATCGTTCACTTTGTTCCTCACTCACAGCTCCCAAATTTTCAGGAAAGTAGTCAAGGTGGGACTGGAGGAAATGCATTTTCAAACTCATCAGGCAACCTAAAGCTTGAAATGCTTTCAGCATTCTTCCGACGATCTTTTTGTAGTGAGGATCTTTGTCATTGCCTAAAACTTGCTGTTCAATTTCTTTAAATGCAATCCACCCTTCTTTTTGAGGATCCGTCATGATATTGACAAACTCTTGATCAACTATAAGCCTTCTAATGTCTGGTCCGACGAACACACCTTCCTTCAATTTTGCCTCCGACAGGCATGGAAACTTGGTGACCAAGTATTTGAAACATTCTCCATCTCTTGGAAATGATTTTACGAATTGCTTCATCAATCCCAATTTTATTTGGAGAGGTGGTAGAAGAACTTTATGGGAAGATACCAAAGTTTCTCGGAGGACATTTTTTTCACCGACTGTTAGCACCCTTCGGCTGCCAACTCTTCTTGGTCCAATGATTTTGTCGGTCTCGACTGTCCCATAGACACAGAAAACAAGGGTATTTGGTATACCCAGCTTGTTGGTCGAGCAGCATGCACAAGACCTTCAAGTCCTCACACATTTGCCAACCATAGTCTTCATATTTAAGTTTACGAAGAACCAATTCCAAGTTCTCGTAGGTTTCCTTCAAGTGTACGGAATGACCTACAGGTATGGAAGCATAAAAACTGTTGTGGAGTAAAACTGCTTTGAGACTTCTTTTTGAAGAATCTATAAAAAGACGCCATTGTTCTGAATCATATTGGATTTTAAATTGACCCATCAGACCTTCGACATCGATGCAATAAATCAACTTGTCTTCCTGGGCCAAGTAAGGAATGAACTCCTTTTCACGATGTCTGAACCATGAAGTTGACACTCCTGGCAACAATAAAGTCCTGCTTTTCAGCCTTGATCCAAGTAATTCAGCGGCATCTTTGGGAAGATTCAAGTCTCTTACCAAATCATTCATCTCCTCCTGAGAAAACAATTTTGGTCTTGTATCATCTTCAAAGTCAGAACTTGATTCGTCATCTGGTTCAGGTATAACTTCACCTTCATTGGAGCTAGGTATCCCTTCCAAGGTAGCAGGGGGCTTGGGTACTGGTATATCTGTGCCATGGGGGATGGGACGAATTGTTGAGTGAAGATTAGGGTATGAAATGGAATGCTTCCATTTGGAATTACACCCTTTCACATCGCATGAACAAAAGTAACAGTCATCACTATGGTTCTTTTGCTCTCGCCATACCATAGGAATCCCATAACAGAAAGATTTTTTCTTACCCTTGAACCAGTTTCAGAGGTCCTCAACACACCCTTTGCACATTTTATGAGGCACACAAACTTTATCTTGATCTCCAATTTTTAGTCCAAAGTATGCAAAGTATACTTTTTTCACAAAGTCTGTAATATTCTGCTGTTGCTTCAACACTGTATATTCACCACAGATGAAACAGAAACTGTCTGGCGAATTAATACACTTTCATGGAGCCATAACATAATGGTTGAAGAATGATGAGCTAACATGAATCGTGATGAAAAAGTGTGAACAGCCTAGAACCAAGAACCTGATGATGATTTGTGCACAAGTGTGGCATGCAGGAGAGAGTAGCTCTGTGTCTGTACAAGAGACGTCACAGTGCTGGCCACACCCCCTGCACTGACTGGAGACGCTGCTATCTGTCCTGTGTCTCCCTCCCACTGGATTCTTCAGGAAAGATTAACCCCTTCTACCATTAGAAGCACAGACTTAAAACTTGCTTAGCTTATGTATATATTGCTGCCCATCAGATTTACAGTGCTATATTTTTTTACATAACTCGGACAAACCCTTTAAGTTTTTTTTGGCATTTTATATCTTAAATGCACTTATGTGGATTAATTAATAGTAATTTGGACTTTAAATTTGGTTAAAAACCCATAATATAAAAAAATAAAAAAAAATTTAAAAAAATTGATAAATTTGAAGACAATTTCGCATGTTGTGGCAAATCATGACGTCTAGGAGTTTTTTCAATATTTTATTTGTTTTCAGCACATCAAAATACATGGAACTTAGATGAAAATAATCAAACAGTTTTTTAGTTGCAGACCTGTGTAATTGTTGTACATGAACAAGGTATTCCATCAGGAAGAAATCTGGTTTCCTTAATTCTTATTCCATTTCTATACCATTCTGAAAAAGTGAAGAACAGTTGTTTAATACTTAAAAAAACTTTCTCTTTATAGAAGCTCAATTAATTGCCTCACAGACAGCGGGTGGATCTAGTATAATTGGACACTTTTATTAATGATCTCAGGCAGGAAAAAGGAACAACTCCATTAATTTTGCACAGACATTGTAAAGAGGAAAAACTGTATGAAGGACAGACAAGAAACAGAAGAATGGCAGCTGAGAATGTGTAACAAAAAATAATTAAGGGAGAAAAGGTGAGGAATGCAAATTAGGGGAGAGAGTTCAGAAATTTTGTTCTTTATCAGAAGACATTGAAAAAGCTTCTGAGTCTGAAGCATTAAAACAGCTCTTTCCCAGAACAGCAGAGATGTGAGTGAACAGAGAATATTTAAAGTTCCAGATCTCAAGTAAGAGACAACTTCTGTCTCTCAGTGTGCAAAATGAGCAGCACTTTGGAGAATTTGTGTCCCAACTCCTGCCATCCGTGCAGTTCTAAAGCCTGCAAATGTAAGTAGATAAACAGGTACCAATTTGATGGGAAGGTAACAGCATGTGCACCTCGGCGTATAGAAGGGGTGGGATTCAGCTGGTTTGGACCAGTTCGGGCGAACCGATTCACTCCGATGATCAAGTGGGTCCACTCGCCCGTCCCTGCACTTTACTCACCTATATCCTCTCAGATGATTCATGCAGCGGAGCAGATTGCTGCAATTAATTTGTGTTACTCCCCAGAAGTAACATTGAAGATACATTTTGTAAAAACTACACACGCACATGAAGCATGGAATCACCGAACTGATTGTTAAACTTTGCAGGATATCATCACTGGATGGCCACATAACCACAGAAGAGTCTTTGGGCAATTCTGGCACCCTCAGTTAGGAAACAGAGGTAAGCACCACTACTAGAGTCATGCACAGGTAAAATCGTTAGTTTTTCAGCAAGTTTGCTCAGTTGAAAGTTAGAACCTGAGAAAGAACTTTTGATTGCTTCATGACCTCTTCTTGTCTAAGAAACTGAGAAGGATGTCTATTGGAGGGGGACAACACTCTGGGAAGCTAAAGGAACAGCAATGCTCAATGGTTTGTCATCTAACAGGAATGCTGGGTTCACTGGAGAAGCACCTGTGAAGCACCTCTAGACAAACACAGGTGTTTGTCTAGAGATGTGGAGACCCATGTTCATGCTCAACCTCATCTAGAGAAGCTCACTAGAAGATTTTGAGCTGGGCACTTCTTCTCTCAGCCCAACCATTAGCATAGTGGTGGTGTTGTAAAGGTAAAATTGGGAATGTGCTTTGAACACTAGCCTGATCTTTTGGATGAAAGGTGAAATATTAGAAATTAGCACGGTCAATCATAGAACCTTATAAATTCTTCTCTATTACACCTTAAAGTAAATGTTTCCCTTGTCCAGTTGGGTCTCACTCTGTGTGTCAAGGTTCCAACTAATGAACCCAAGCAAATCAGAGCTCTTGAGATTTAGAACACTCTCAAAAAACGTCTTTATTGGGCACATCATATTGGCACAATTAAGTGTAAAACCAACTCTGAATATTTCCCATGATTTCAGTATAGTTAGAAAATCAAGTGTCCCCAAGTGTCACAGGTCATACAGTCCAATTAGGTTCATTGGCGGGATCCTTAGGCATTCCTCTGCATCCTCAACCAACACCTATGGAGATGACCTTGGTTTCCACGAGATAGATCGTTGTTCTATCTGGCAGTACATTGCAGCTTCCTCCCCCCGCCATGCCATGTGGCAACAAAATGGCTTCTGCCAAGTTCTGTTTGAAGTTGACATTGTGCTCATCTCTGTTTCTTAGCCCAGGGGGCCAATGTTGTCCAAAGATGCTTCCATTATCATGTGGCTGGCATGACTAAGCACCAAGGAGTATGGAACGCTGTTACCTCCCCACCAAAGTGGGACCTATTTATCTGCTTGCATTTGCATGCTTTCGAGCTGCTAGGTTGGCAAATGATATATTAAGCTCTCAGTTTAATTGTGTGCAGAGAAGAAATAATAAAATTCTAAACCAGACCTTTACTGCTTTTCTGGATCTGAAACCATCAAACTTTAGCAGCTTTTATCCTACAAAGCTGGAAGGCAAGAGCCAAAAAAGAGACCACCAGGTTGATAGCTTGGGTTTACTAACATCCTTTGACCTTTCAAGCATGTTGGAATATTCATGACTGAGAGAGGCATGGTAACAAGGTCCCCCAATGAATAGGCATGGCAACTAAGTCAGCCAATGGGAGTTTAAACAGATCTGAGTCTGTGCTGAGAATCAAAACTGAAACTTCTCTGTCTGCTCTGAACTTTGAAATGAAACTAACTGTTCTCTCCTGCTTGTGTTCCACTTGTAACTTCTACCGCTTTGAAAGAATCTACTATTGGTATTGTACATTTATTCATCTGTTATTATGTATATAAAGTAGTTAATGAATACAGCTGAATCAGTTATCTGTGTGTGCTTTCTGGATTTGATTTTTTCTACAACAACCTCTAACAAAGCAACAGTATGCTTCATCTCTCTTGTCTTGCTGTCAGTCGACGGCAAGATGTTTTGTTAACTTGATAGGAAGAGAGAAAACTCCTATATTAGCAGCGTCAGCAGAAAGTACCAAGGCTTGCATTTAAAGAGCCTATAAAATATAAAAGAAGCCTGTCAACTCCTATTAAACTAGTGGGACATTCTTTAGGATTATTATTATTATTGCGTGGTTAATCTTTGGTGAGATTCACAGCCTTTGGGGCAGGTTGGTAGCTCAACAGCTCGAGTCCTAACCTAGGACTTAGGAACTGTTAAGGTAGCGTCGGAGGATATAAGCTGTTCCAAGTAAAGTGGTTTTTTTGTAGAATCAGAATGTTCAAGTCTGATAAATTTAAAATTTCCAAATAGTGAGGTAGCCCTTTGGGTATTGCTCCAAGGGCTTCAATTACAATCGGGACAACACACAATTTCTTTTTCCACAGTCGCTCAACTTCAATTTGCAAGTCCCAGTACTTTGTGGTTTTTTCTTGCTGTTTATCTTCAATTTGTACATCTCCAGGTATTGCAATGTCAATGAACCATACTTTTTTCGTTTCAACTATTGTTATGTTAGGTGTGTTGTGGGCCAAATGCCTGTCAGTCTGGATTCTGAAGTCCCACAAGATCTTGACTTTCTCATTCTCTAAAATCTTCTCAATCTGATGGTCCCAGTGGTTTTTGCTGTACTCAAATCCAAACTTTTGGCACAATTTCCAGTGAATGATCTTAGCAACGCGGTCATGGCATTGTAGGTAGTCAGGTTGTGAAATTTTGCTGCACCCACTGATCAAGTGGTCGGCTGTCTCGTCTTTCTCATTACAGAGGTGACATTTGCTGTTGATGATAACATGTTGAATTTTTGCCTTCATGTAGTTTGTGGCTAAGGCTTGTTCTTGAGCTGCCAAAATAAAGCCTTCTGTTTCTTTTTTCAGTGCTCCTGATCTTAACCAGTTCCAAGTTAGCTTTTGGTCAGCTTTCCCTTCAATACTTTTCAAGTATTGGCTATACATAGCTTTGTTTTTCCAATTTTCAGCTCGCTTCTCAATTACTTCTTTCTTATATTCAGCTTTTGACTTAGTTGTCTTTAAAAGGCCTCCTTTATTTACTTCCTTAATCATTGGTTCTTCACTTTTCTGGATGTAATCATTCAAGCTGTGTTTTTCTTCTTCCACAGTCTGTTTTACCTGTAAGAGTCCTCGACCACCCTCTGGTCTTGGTAGATATAATCGGTCAACATTACTTTTAGGGTGCAAAGCATGATTCATTGTCATAAGCTTCCTTGTTTTTCTGTCCAAATTATCCAACTCCATCTGGGTCCAGTCAATTATTCCTGCAGAGTATCGAATCACAGGTATAGCCCAGGTATTTATGACTTTTATGATGTTTCCTCCATTCAATTTGGACTTTAATATCTTGCGAATTCATCAAATGTACTTGGCTGAAGTTAATTCCTTGACTTTATTATGCATTAAGTCAGAGGCCTCTAAAATCCCCAAGTACTTGTAGCCTTCTTCTGGTTTTACTGCCTTTCTCATTTCTTCATTCTCAAGTTGTATTCCATCATCTTCTATGACTTTGCCTGCTTTGATTGCCATTGTTGCACATTTGTCAATTCCAAACTGCATACCAATGTCTTGGCTAAATTCTTTTGTGCTTTCAATTAATAAATTCAGTTCAGCTTTTGTTTTACCAAACAGCTTCAAATCATCCATGTACACCAAGTGCGAAATTTTCAGTCCTTTCTTTGCAAGTTCGTATCCACAGTTCATCTTCTTCAAAATGATTGTCAGTGGTAGCATTGAGAGTATAAAAAGTAGGGGTGAAAGGGAATCGCCCTGGAAAATGCCTCGTTTCATTTCAACTTCACCCAGTACTTCTTCATTAGCTATTAGCTTCGTTTTCCAGAGGTTCATTGAGGTTTCCATGAATTTTTGTATGTTGCTGCTGATGCCAAAGATTTTCAGGCATTTCTTGATCCAGCTATGGGGAACTGAATCAAATGCTTTCTTATAGTCTATCCAAGCCATGAACAGGTTGGTTCATCTTTTCTTTGAATTCTTTAGGATTAGCTTGTCAATCAGCAGTTAGTCCTTTGTTCCTCTTGAATTTTTGCAGCATCCTTTCTGTTCTACAGGAAGCAAGTTATTTCTTTCCAAGTATCCATAAATTTCATTTGCAATGATACCAGTAAGAAGCTTGTATGTTGTTGGCAAACAGGTGATTAGCCTATAATTTCCAGGGTCCTTTCCTTTTTCTTTAACTTTTTGGATCAAAAATGTCCTTCCAGTTGTCATCCATTCATCATTTTCAGGTGTTTTTAAGATCTGGTTCATTTGGGCTGCCAATCTTTTGTACACACTTGTAAGTGCCTTTAACCAGAAGCCATGTACCTCATCTGGTCCAGGTGCACTCCAGTCCTTCACTTTTCTTGACTGTCTTTGCACCATTTCTTTTGTTATTTTCACATCTTCCATTTTATGCACTTTAATAGAATCCTCAATCTGATTGATCCATTTTGCATTTCTGTTGTGGTTCTTGTTGTTTTCCCACAAATTCTTCCAGAATTTCAGAGCTTTCGCTTTATCAGGCTTTTCATTTGTTGTTACTCCATCTCCACATTCTAAGCTCTTATGAAACCGGTGATGATTTCTCTGAACTGTGAGTTTTCCTGGAACTGAGTTACTCGGTTTTCATACCTTTTAATCTTTTCAACAACGGCAACAACCCTCTGCTTCAGCTCTTCAATTACTACCGCAATTTCCTTATTCTCCAAATCGTATCTTACTTCCAGGTTGCTTTTGACCTGCTTGTTCTTTAGTTGACCTTGCCTTAGGTTCTTCAAGTTGCTCAAGTCTCCACGAAATTTTTTGATCTTCAATTCCAACCGAATTTTCCTTCTAGGCTTCCTCTTCTTGCCTCTTTGGTTCTTTTGTATTTTCAAACCCAATTCTTTGGTGGTTATGAAGGCTGCTGCATACATCAGCTGGTTTGTTTCAGCTAATGTAGTGGTTTGAATGGTTTGCACAGCCCCATTGACCTTTTTTAGTACCTTTCTCAATTCTTTCCGGTTCACTTGGTTCAGCTTTGGCAAACGTGTTCTTTCGGCATCTTCCATTTGATGCTTTATTTTCTCAGCTAATTGAACAATATCTGTTGATGTTTGTTCTTTAGTATTTCCTTGTTCTTTATCTTCATCCATTTCAGCATCCTCTTCCACCCTTTCTTCCTCAGTTTGCTTTTGAGTTTGCAGATCATTCTTGATATTACTCTTCTTTGTTGGTATACTCAGACCATTAGTTGCTTTCTCTTCGATTCCTATTAATTCTGCTGTAGTGAAAAATCTGTGGCTTAGAATTACATGTCGTTGGTCCATTAGCCTTTGTTCACTGATATCACAATCCGTGTGGTTCACCTTCCAGATCTGATACATTCGTTGAAATCCATGTTTTGCTGGCTCAGACTGATAGTAAGCTTTCATAATAGAGATGTTTTCTTCCCTAGTCCAGATTTTTCATTTTTTCACCTTTTCTTCCAGTAGCTTGTCAGCTCCATGCCCTGGTTGGCTAGCAGAGGGAGCTGAGCCCTGTAGCTCATTTTGTGCAGAATGCCCAGGAGTCATAGCATCCAAGGGAACCCTTGTTAATCCAGCCGACGGTTCAGCCAGCATAAATTTCATTTTTTTTTATTCACCATATTTGAATGGGTTGTGGAGCAAATTTTGTCTGGTCCTTCACCTGAGACCTGTCTGATATGGTTGAACCTGTTCAGCATAGCCCTTAGGATCATTAGAGCTTGCAAATCCTTCCATCACAAATAGGTAAAGCTCCTCGGAGGGGTTATTTAAAGCTCCTCGGAGGGGTTGTTGTTGTTGTTGTTGTTGTTGTTATTATTATTCGCAACAACAGAATTGTATCACAGCGGCCAGTTGTTTCACCGGATTTGGCATTGATTACTAGTCGGGCCCCACCCAGGGGCCTAGGACGTCGTAATGTATTTTCGTAATATGCGTGCAGATCCAAGCAGTTGTTGTTGTTGTTGTTGTTGTTGTTGTTGTTATTTGCCGAGGAAAGACAAAGGGTCACAGGACAAAATTCTTTAAATGTCTGCTTTATTGCAGGCAAATTTAAAGTTGCAGGCAATTTGTGCCCCTGATGTAATGAATGAATGAATGAATGAAAAAGTATTGTAAGTATGCAATGTAGGTAAAGTAGAATAGAATAGAGTTGGAAGAGACCTTGGAGGTCTTCTAGTCCAACCCCCCGCTTAGGCAGGAAACCCTACATCGCTTCAGACAAATGGTTATCCAATCTCTTCTTAAAGACTTCCAGTGTTGGGGTATTCACAACTTCTGGAGGCAACTTCTGTTCCACTGATTACTTGAGCTAACTGTCAGGAAATTCCTCCTCAGTTCTAAGTTGCTTCTCTCCTTGATTAGTTTCCACCCATTGCTTCTTTTCCTGTCCTAAGGTGCTCTGGAGAATAGCTTGACTCCCTCTTCTTTGTGGCAGCCCCTGAAATATTGGAACACTGCTATCGTGTCTCCCTAGTCAAGTGATGGCAAACCTTTTTGGCACCCAGTGCCCAAGCTGGAACGGCTGTGCTGGAGTGCTGGAAAACCGAAGACCAGCTGGCCGGTGCACATGGACACGCCGGCCACCTGGTTTTTGGGTTTCTAGTGCACGCATGCATGCCAGCCAGCTGGTGTTCACACATGCTGGAATGCCGGAAACTCAAATAGGTGCCCACCTGAGTGGGAAACCTGTGCCTTGCCATAGAGTCTCCACCTGGCGTGCCCTGCTTCCTCCCCGCCCCCCAAACTGGAAGCTCCTCTCAAAATTGTGGTGCCGACTGGTGACTGGGAGCTGCAGAAGAGGGACAAATGCGGCTCCAGAGCTGCAGGTTGCTGACCCCTGGTGTAAAGAGTCGTCACTTCTATCCTGTGCCAACCTCAGAAAAAGGGCTATATACTTCTGAATCCAAGTATCAAGGGTAAATGAACATGCGTGCCAGAGATATCCTTGAGATATCTGTTTCATTATTTAGACTTTGCACCGAGTTTTTTTCCCCCCTGAACTCCAATTGTTAACAAAAAAACCTTTATAAAATTCATAAAATACACCGAGCATCTTTTGCCCATGGAGATGTCGTGCAACTGAGAAAATGAACTAAACAAAGAAGTGAATCGGAACGGCTGCAGAAGGGCCTGATGATTTCCAAATATGCGATCCTTTTAAAACCGGGCGTTGAAACAAAAGCTATCGTACTGAGACTGGATGCTATCTTTAACAGCCATCAGGGAATCGCCTGTAACAAATTTGATTTGCTATTCGGGCGGAAGTTCAATAATTGTAGAGATAAACCCACCGCAGCACCTCCTCTGTCTCCTTTTTTAATACAGCCACTTAGAAAGAATCAGTAATCCAAATAAGCTTATGGGGAATTGCAGAACCTGATGGTCTGCCTTCAATTATTTATACACTTTCCTTTTTTTAAAAAAAAAAAGTCAGTGGCCTGTATTCTCATCATTTGCTGTCTCCTTTGTTGTTTTTTCTCTCCTCTAATATAGTTAGCGGAATGGAAATTACAAGCACAGAGCCTAAGGGAGGGTCTGTTCTCCATGGAAATCAGCTTCAGACAAGACTTGCGTTAACGTATTAGTAGAACAGTATAGAAAATAGTGATAGAGTTACAAGATTTCACATTAACAAATTTATTTTGTTTCAAGTGGTCCACGGGTATGTTGGTAACCCAGGGATGTATTAGACATTCTTGTGTTCTGAAATTTATTTTCCAGGAGTAAAACACATTCTTGTGTTTTGATCCACGGGTGAAATGCTACCGGTTTGGACTGGTTCACCCGAACCGGTAGTAAAAAAAAAGTGCTACTGGTTCAGCCAAACCGGTAGTTCCAATGATCAGCTGTGCAACAATCAGCTGTGCCTCACAATTTAGAAATCATGCGGCACAGCTGATTGTGGAAACTACCGGTTCGCCTGAACCAGTAACATTTTTGACTATCAGTTTGGGCGAACCAGTAGTTCCGACAATCAGCTGTGTGACAATGAGCTGTGCTGTGCAATTTATATTAGCTAGAAAGCAGGAAATCCTGCTTTCTAGCTAATATAAATCACGCATCACAAGTATTCCCCCTTCCCCTCCTGCTGTTCTACTTACCTTTGCAGACTCAGAAAAGGCTTCTTAATCCTCCTTTTTCAGCGCTGAACGGTAGCGCCTGCGGTGCGCATGTGTGCGAAGCATGCGCGAAGCAAACTGGTAGCAGACTTCAGAGCATTTCACCCCTGCCCTGATCCTTTTTATGGAGCCATGCCAGGCAGTGAACTTTACACCTTCTCCATGCAAATCGCACTCACTACTTTTGGGATACAGGTTTTGTTGTTATTCTGAGATATTACCAGAAAACAGCAAGATACCTATGAATAGAATGAATGTTAGCGGTTGCACCGTATTTGTTTAGTCTACTTTATATGTCAAACATTCTGTCCCTGGAATACTGGGCATCATTAATTTTGCAGATATTGGAGAGAGCCAAGGTGGCGCAGTGGGTAGAGTGCAGTACTGCAGGCCACTTCAGCTGACTGTTATCTGCAGTTCAGCGGTTCAAATCTCACCGGCTCAAGGTTGACTCAGCCTTCCATCCTTCCGAGGTGGGTGAAATGAGGACCCGGACTGTGGGGGGCGATATGCTGACTCTGTAAACCGCTTAGAGAGGGCTGAAAGCCCTATGAAGCAGTATATAAGTCTAACTGCTATTGCTATTGAGCTAAATTTGAAAAGGGCTGCACTTAAAAAAAAATTCCCCTAGCGTTTTCAGCTATTCAGGTTCATTAGAAAAATTGCTTTCGGGGGCAAAAAAAATAATAAATCAGTGAACAGTTGGGAGGGTATGTGAGTAAAATAAGTATGTTATGCCTTGCTTAAATTAGGTTAATTTTTAAAAAACTTACTGGAAAACAATGATGTTGAAACTGTGTCGTTTGTTGTTAGATTTCCGAAATGTAGTAGTGGAACATCACAAGGGTGGAAAGGAAGGGAGCAGAGCAAATGGTTTCTTAATGCATGACTTGATCACTCTTGTTCCATAACAAGAATTACGAAAGTTATGGGTCCATATTTAAGAAGCAGTTTGGTGTGATGATGTGGTGTTGATGGTGTTGGCCTAGAAACCAGGAGATTTTGAGTTTTAGTCCTTCATTAGGGCATGAATGCCAGCTGGGTGATTTTGGGCCAATCACCAGGAGACTGTGAGTTCTAGTCTTAGAGCATGAAAGTTGGCTGTGAGCCAGTTACTGTCTCTCGACCCAACTTCTTAAAGTTGTTGCTGTGGGGAAAAGAAGAGAAGGAAGAAGTATTGGCTATGTTCACCATGTTGACTTACTTATAAAGTAATAAAAGTAGAATAAAAAAATCTAATAAATAACATATCCAAGACATAGCTACATGAAGATTAATCAATGTTATTAAGATTGCTTATGACCGGGGGCTGCTTTATAATGTAGCTGCTCCAGTGGTGGGATTCAAATAATTTAACAACCGGTTCTCTGCCCCAATGACCAGCTGGGTAAACATGGCTCAGTGGTCATGTGATCATTGGGTGTGGCCAACTCAACATCACTCATATCAATGGACGCTTCATCTTAGCTGTTACAATGTAACAAGGGTTAACCGGAGAGGCAGTTTCTGTAAGCAGACCAATAAAGATGAGGCTAGAAACAACACCAGAATGTTTCATTCCTGCTTTCCTTGTAGCCCTGTAAAGTGGAAAAAAACAAAATGAGATTTCTTCCAAGACCAATTCTCCAAATTGCTGAGAAAGTTAACAACCAGTTCTCCCGAATAGATGCAAACTGGCTGAATCCCACCACTGAGCTTCTCCAGTGATGCTAGAATTAGGTTTGAGGTTTGAGGTTTATTCGATTTATATGCCGCCCTTCTCCCAAGGAGTCAGGGCGGCGTACATCATTAAAAGAAACACATACTACAAAAGTTAAAAAGAAATTAAATAGGATATCCCCAAACCCAATTAAAATTAACAATGACACATTTTTTTAAAAGAATTCAAATTCAAATTAACAATAATCAATACTTTGATTTGTTTTGTTCAGGCCAGGCTGGCTTGCTGGAAAAGCCAACTTTTTAGGGCACATCGGAAGGACCGGAGGTCGGGGATTATACGAAGCTCCGGGGGCAGCTCATTCCAGAGGGAAGGCACTCCCACAGAGAAGGCTCTCCCCCTGGGGGTCGCCAGTCGACACTGTCTGGCCGATGGCACCCTGAGGAGGCCAACTCTGTGGGATCGCAGTGGACGATGGGAGGCTACCGGTGGCAGTAGGTGGTCTCGCAGGTACCTTGGGCCAACAATTACAAGTTGAAGTGGGAGGTTTCTCTCGTCCACTTGTAATAGTAACCCCATTTTCTGCTCCATGTATAAATGAGGTCTAAATAAATACTATTTGTAAGTAACATTTCTCCAAAATAGCGCTATACTTGTGTCCAAAGGCAGTATGAAAAAGAGGTGGCTACCAAGCTCACTTAGAAGGTACCTATCAGACTTCTCCAATAGCAGAATTAAAGGGTGATGTGAGAATGTGACAGTGGGCTGTGCGAAGATGTGAGACTAAGCTGAAGTTGCCATAATCTAAAGATAGAGAAGGCTTGTGCATAGCCAAGATAAAAGCCAGGAATCTTTCCAGAATATTTTTTTAGATAAGAAGGAATCAAGTCATTAACGATCGAAGAAGGAATGTCATCAGAAAAGAGAGAAAACCTCCCCATTTGTGGACTGGTTTTAGAGGCTTCTGTTTCTCTAAGTAGTGCCTGTGCAGCAGTGGTGGGTTTCAAATTTTTTTAGAACTTCTTCTGTAGGTGTGGCCTGCTTTGTGGGAGCGGCTTGCTGCCCATGTGACTGGTGGGAGTGGCTTGCCGGTCATGTGACCAGGTGGGAGTGGCTTGCCAGCCATGTGACTGGGTGGGCATGGCCAACTTGTAAAATGTGGTGGAATTCACTTAACAGCGTTCTTGCTTAGCAACCAAAATGTTGTCTTAGAAACTCTGGTGTTGACGCGTGCAAGTCTTAAAGCTGTCAAGTTACAAGACCCTTGCACCTCTAACCCTTTAGAAAAAACCCCCCAGGGGTGTTCAAACTTGATAGCTTTAAGATTTGGAGACTTCAACTCCCAGAATTTCTCCTCCAGTCATATTGGCTCAGGAATTCTGGCATAGAAGTGTGCAAGTCTTAAAGCTGTCAAGTTACAAGACCCTTGCACTCCTAACAGTTTAGAAAAAAATCCAGGAGTGTTCAAACTTGACAGCTTTAAGACTTGTGGACTTCAACTCCCAGAATTCCTCCTCTCGCTCTTCATCTTGATGATGTGCGGACGGGTGGGGGGTGGGAGCTGGAACTGGTTCTAAACAGCACTGTAGATTTGTGGGACCTCTTCTATAGAAGAGGTTAGAACTGGCAGGAACCCACCTGTGCTGTACAGGCTAGTTGAACTGAGGAATTCTGGGAATTGAAGTCCACAAGTCTTAAAGTTGCCAAGTTTGGAGACTTCTGGATTAAAGGCCAACCAATGAGATTTGCCTTCTCAGTCCAAATTCCCTTCCTTCTAGTCCAAGCCCCATTCAGGTTGTATGACAACCTGGGTTCCTACCAGTAGGTGGGTTCCTACCGGTTTTCCCCGATTCAGCCGGACCGTTAGTGGTTTGGCGGCCTGGGTCGCTGGAACCAGCATTGGCGCCGCTATCTTATTTTTTGATTCTGCGCATGGGCAGAACAATTTTTATTGTACTGCACATGCACACACAGCTCATATTAAGCATGTGCACATGTTGCGCAACCACGAGCAAACTAGTAGTAGTGATTTCCGGAACCCACCCCTGTTGCGTGACATTTGTCCTGTGAACCAAGCCAGAAGAAATCCACCAATGACTTCCCTTCCCTTTTCCCACATTCAACTCTGAAGATTTGGCCTCCTGAGGCAGAACAGAAGTTAGCCATGGGGGCAGTTTAGTTTACGCCAGCAAATTTTTCTGCTGACTCAAGGATGAGAAATTAACGTGATTAACATGTCCAGGTGAAGAACAGCTCCTAGCAACTCAGCCTGAGACATCTTCCCTTCCTTCTTCAAATGAGCAAACGAAGTTAGATGTCTCAAAAGACCACCTGTCAACAGCTTAAGCTCCTCTTCCTCATTTTCAGCACATCTGAAATGATAAACGCACACCTTTAAAAGGCTTGAAGGGAGAACAACATGCTGGCCAATACGTTAGCTTGCTATCCTGAATGTATAAGCTTCCGCTCAGCCTTTTCTACCATCTAAACCAGCTGTCTAAACATCTCATTAGTGCTGCTTTGCAAATGGGTTCTTCCACTTTTTCATCTATAAAAGGTTTTTTTTAAAAAAAAAATATCAGTGTGCCCATGTGTCTGTTTTTGTGTTTCCCTTCTCTCTGACACACAGAGAGTCAAGCACCATTTTTAGCCTCGGACAATAATATCATTATCAACAAACTGAATTTCCTCAATATTAAATGAAGGACAAAGGAATTTGTTTTCTGTGATGTTTCCAGTCCGTTTTATTTTGGTTTGGTGTATGTATGTATGTATGTATGTATGTATGTATGTATGTATGCATGTATGTATGCATGCATGCATGCATGCATGTATGTCCACACAAACACACACACACACAAACACACACATGCATACACATGTCTAATCTGTACAGAGGTGGGTTCCTACCAGTTCGCACCAGTTCAGTAGAACCGGTTCGTCAAATCTACCAAACCGGTTAGAAGAGGTTCCACCAGTGGACCCGGAAAGCAGGCCACACCTACAGAAGAGGTTCCAAAATTTTTTGAAACCCACCACTGACACACACACGCACACACACACACACACACACACGGAGACAGAGAGAGAGAGAGATTCACACAGAGAGAGAAAGAGAAAGAGAAAGAAAGGAAGAAAGAAAGAAATAAAAAAAGAAAAAAAGAAAGAAAAAGTGAGAGAGAGATGAAAGAAAAAAAGGAAAAAGGGACAGAGAGACAAAAGGAAGGAAGGAGAGAGAGAGAGAGAGAGAGAGAAAGAGAGAGAGAGAGAGAGAGAGAGAGAACACATGGCCGGCAAGCCACTCCCACCAGGTCACATGGCCGGCAAGCCACTCCCACAAAGGAGGCCACACCCACAGAGTAGGTTCGAAATTTTTTTGAAACCCACCACTGAATCTGTAGCTCTATCTATCTATCTATCTATCTATCTATCTATCTATCTATCTATCTATCTATCTATCTATCTATCATCTATCTATCTATCTGCACACACACAAAGACACACACACAGAGATAGAATAGAATAGAATAGAATAGAATAGAATAGAATAGAATAGAATAGAATAGAATTATTTATTGGCCAAGTGTGATTGGAAACACAAGGAATGTATCTTTGCTGCTTATGCTCTCAGTGTACATAAAGAAAAATAAAATAGAATACATTCATCAAGAATCATAAGATACTTAGTGATAGTCATAGGTTACTAATAAGCAATCAAATCGTACTAGGAAACAAATAAAGCAATATAAATTGTAAAGATACAAGCAACATGGTTATAGTCATAAGTGGAAAGAGAGAGGTACTAGGAAGGAAGAGAAGAATAATAGTAATACAATCTTAGTAAATAATTTGACAGTGTTGTGGGAATTAGGTGCTTAGCAGAGTGATGGCATGAGGGGGAAAATGCCCTTGTGTCTAGTTGTTCTGGTTTGCAATGCCCTAAAGTGTCTTTTTGAGGGTAGGAGTTGAAACAATTTATATCCAGGATGTGAGGGGTTTGTAGTTATTCTCACAGCCTTCTTTTTGAGTCGTGCAGTGTACAGATCCTCAATGAAAGGCAGGTTGGTAGCCATTGTTTTTTCTGCAGTTCTAATTATCCTCTGAAGTCTGTGTCTCTCTTGTTCGGTTGCAGAGCCAAACCAGACAGTTATAGAGTCAATAATTCCTCTGTAGAACAGAATCAGCAAATCTTTGGGCAGTTTGAGCTTTCTGAGTAGGTGCAGAAAGAATGTTCTTTGTTGTGTTCTGTACACACACAGACAAATGGACAGACAGACTACGACTTCAAACTTCTCTACGAAGATTTCCGCCCTGTGCACCCTTAACCAAGATCAAAATTACGAACAATTTAAGTGGGATCCGATGCAAATGCATAAATGTGTGCCTACCGCCACAAATTTGAATTCATAGGTATTGCAGATGTTGCAATATGGGAAAAGACAGATGAAAGAAGGGGGAGGAGGAAGAGAGACACCTTAACATTTATGCGCATATATTTGGGAACTATAAATCTATCGGCCGCATTGTAACCACTTTCTCTGGGGGTCAGTGACCTTAAGAAAAGAGGCATTTGTGTCTCACAGCTGCTATCCCTCCTTCCTTTTGGTTTACAACAAATTCCTGGGCTGCATTGTTCTTCGGGGAATATGGTGCCTAAACGAAGCATAAATCTCTCGTGCTGGCTTTAGGTATCCTTCACAGGGAAAGTTTTACTATGTTGAAGAACTTTTAGCCCTGACCAGCATTGTCTTTTCCCACAACCTTGCATTGTCAATGTTTTCTTTACAAAGGAACTATAAAGCTTAACGCTTAAGAGCTCCCCATCTTTGTGGCTCTCCTCCTGACTCAATCAACCTGATCATTTATGTTCAAACTCTTTAGTTTCTGGTGCAGCAACTGTTTCACATGTGAATCATCAAATCATAGCGTAATAGAGTTGGAAGGGACCTAGGAGGTCTTTTAGTCCAGGGGTCCCCAACCTTTCGGATCTCAGGAACCACTAAATTCCTAATTTTAAATCCCATGGACCACTAATATGATCTGCCTAAGGACCAGCTGGGTGGGCGTGGCTAGGTGGTCATGTGACTGGGTGGGCATGGCCAACTTGATGTCAGTCATGTCGAGGGGCATCTCGCCAGCCTCTACTCGCCCCTCCCTCCCAGCCACTACTTTCCTGCCCGCCCAGCCTCTTTAGAGTCCCAACAGGAAGCAGTTGCTGGAGCTAAGGACCCACTATGAGAAAGAGTTGGCAAGGTTTGACAAGATGTGTTAGATCTCGATGTAATGTGACTTCACATGCATACTGTTCTTTTTTAATTTTTCTTTAAAAATAGGATAGGCCAAGTATATTGACATGTAGCGGAAATACACCAAGGAGCGGAGGAGTGGGAAAGAAGAAAGATGGGCAGAGAGGGATGGGAGAGAGGGTGGGAGGGAAAGGTGATAAGGAAGGGGGGGAGTGGATGTGGAGAGAGGAGTGGTAGAGGGGGAGGGGAAGTAGGGTAGAGGGGGATGATGGAGGAAAGATAGAAAGTTGGAGGGTGATGGAAGAAAGAGGTGTATGGAGAGCGGAAGAGTTATATTGGGTTTCTATTTTCTGGGGCCTTGTTGACAAGAGGAATTGATGCAATTATTGTTTAATGCTGTATGGTGTTGGCTATCTACAGTATACATGTGAGTGTATGAAAATGAAAATAAAAAATTTATATACAAAAAAAAAAGAGAGAGAGAGAAAGAGTTGGCAAAACAGCTCAGTTCAAATTGGATCTGACCAAGAAGGAGGCTCAGTAGAAGCACCTCAATGAGGACGATGAGCATAGGCTGTCCAAGCAGAGGGAAGACCTGCAGGAGTGCAAGATCAGATACTGACGCCTGGAGGTTCAGCAGGCTCACATAGTCAGCCAGTTCCAGGCCATGATGCAGTCCAGGGGTGGGTTCCTGCCAGTTCTAACCTCTTCTATAGAAGAGGTTCCACAAATCTACAGTGCTGTTTAGAACCAGTTCCAGCTCTCTCTCCCCCCACCCATCCGCACATCATCAAGATGAAGAGCGAGAGGAGGAATTCTGGGAGTTGAAGTCCACAAGTCTTAAAGCTGTCAGGTTTGAACACCCCTGAGGTTTTTTTTTCTAAAGGGTTAGGGGTGCAAGGGTCTTGTAACTTGACAGCTTTAAGACTTGCGTGCTTCAAATGCCAGAGTTTCTGAGCCAACATTTTGGTTACTAAGCAAGAGTGTTGTTAAGTGAATTTCACCACATTTATAAGTTGGCCACGCCCACACAGTCACATGGTCAGCAAGCCACTCCCACAAAGCAGGCCACACCTACAGAAGAGGTTTTAAAAGGTGGGTGGGTGGGTGCTCATATAGTTTCAATAAGAAGAAGAATGCACTTGTATACGGTTGTTCTTTCTTTTTTTCTTTTCTTTCTTTATATTTTTTTCCTTGGTTTATTTTATTTTTTAATTTTTTATTTTTTATCATATTATAGTTCAATAAGAGTTGAATAAAGGAATGCACCAAGGGGAGAGGTAGAGGGAAAGAAGAGGGAGGAGTAAGGAAGGAGTAAGGGGAATGTAAGGAGGGCGTAAGGGGAATGCTAGGAGGAAGGGGAGAAAGGAAGGTTTGAGGGGAAAGGGAAGTAGGGAAGGGGAGTGTTAGAGGAAGGAAAGGAAGTTGGAGGGGAAAGATGGGGTGTATGGAGGATGGAAGTGTCAGGTGGGGTTGTGAATGATGATGAGTTGTGTTTTCTTTTTTATTTTATTTTATTTCTTTTCTTATAGCAAATATCCAGTATATAAGTGACTGTAAAATGGAATGTGAAAATGAATAAATATATATATATATTTAAAAAAAGAAAAAAGAAGAGGTTTTAAAAAAAATTGAAGCCCCCCACTGATGCAGTCCCATTGGAACAAGGCCCTCCAGCTCTTCCCTCCAGCCTTCTCCCAAAGTCGTGCACTGGGAGGCTGAAGCAGACCCCAAGTGGGACTTTCTGCCTGTCTCTGACCTACACAAAAAGACTCCAAAGGAACAGTCTCTCTGCAGCAACACGAACATTCGTTGCACATATCCGTCCCAGAGGCCGTAGTTTGAGGACCCCTGATTTAGTGCAATATAAAAAATGCAAATAATTTTTCTGAGGACCACAAAAATTTTCTCATGGAACACCATAGCAATAGCAATAGCAGTTAGACTTATATACCGCTTCATAAGGCTTTCAGCCCTCTCTAAGTGGTTTACAGAGTCAGCCTATTGCCCCCAACAATCCGGGTCCTCATTTTACCCACCTCGGAAGGATGGAGGGCTGAGTCAACCCTGAGTCGGTGAGATTTGAACAGCCGAACTGCAGAACTGCAGTCAGCTGAAGTAGCCTGCAGTGCTGCCTTTAACCACTGCGCCACCTCGGCTCTTTTGGTGACCATTGTTCTAGTCAACCCTCAGCTTGAGCAGGAGACCTTATACCATTTCAGATAAACTGTTGCCCAGTCTCTTTTTGAAGAGGCGGGGCGTGGCAGGCCTGGGTCGCTGCCGGTTCTGCGACCCAGGCCTGAATTTCACTACCGGTTTGGCCAAACTGGGCTGAACCGAGAGCAACCCACCTCTGCTCTGAATGCACTCTAGTCTGCGAACCGGCTGAATCCCACCACTGCGAGTCCCTATGCTTTGAAATGCTGAGTGTGTTGCCCAGATAGTTATGATCTGCAGCAGGATTTTGAGTTCAGGTTATAAATAAAACCTGCATTCCCTGTATCTCACTTGGGTGCTATTCCCATAACCGAGAAGGCACACTTCCTCGGTCCAAGAAGATGGCAATGTTTAATGGAGAGGCTCTGGAGTGCCCACTCTTGGCCGGAACATACCAGGTGAATATAAGTGATCGCTCATGTAACCAGGCTTGTTCCGTACAGAGCTTTATAGGTAATAGCCAACACCTTGAATTGCACTCAGAAGCTAATGGGGCTTGCGTAGCAGTGGTGACACAAGGGCACACTAAGAGGCAGCCGTTACTGCTCGTGTCACTGCAGTTAAAGCCAGCCATTGCAACTTGGGGGTCAGTGGTGGGTTTCAAAAATTGTTCGAACCTATTCTGTGGGTGTGGCCTCTTTTGTGGGAGTGGCTTGCCGCCCATGTGACCAGATAGGAGTGGCTTGCTGCCCATGTGACCGGACATGAAGATGCCGACGACACTTGTCAGAACCACCTTAAATTACCTCACACACAGCACTGGCATGCATAAGAATATGATGTAAACTTGTTTTTTAAAAGGCATCTTTGGTTTGCGTTAAAAACAACTTCAACACACGCAATGTTCTGATTGCACCACAAACGCAGTAGTCATCCTTACCTTTCACAGAGGCCCTGAGTTTTATAAATATGAGCATGATAGTGTAGAATAATCATATCCAAGGACCAGTGGTGGGTTTCAAAAAAATTTGGAACCTCTTCTGTAGGTGTGGCTACTTTCCAGGTCCACTGGTGGAACCTCTTCTAACCGGTTCAGTAGATTTGACGAACCGGTTCTACCGAATAGGTGCGAACTGGTAGGAACCCACCTCTGTTGGGGGTCTTCTGGTCATGTTATCCTCCCCTTATTCCTATAGTCTCTGCACAGCAGCACTGGGGATTCCTCAGAACCTGATGATTAATCCATCGTAGTTGTTTTACACAATTATGACCAGCAAATCTTCTGGTTTTATCACTTTGTTGCATTTTAGTATCTAATGACTATAGACCTTCATAGTTTAAGGGTTGATATTATAACATAGTTTAGGCCATGTTGTGTTTTGTTGATGTGCAACTGACATATTGGATGCCAAATTAAGATTTTAGCACAGACTAAATAATACATAACAGATAAAATCTAAGTTTTTAACAGGATATTCCTTGAGTGAGTTTAATTTGCTTTGGTCTTTGACTGTAATAAACATTGACTAGGCTTATTCCTTGACTTATTCCTATAATATCTAAGCATGGGCCTACCTATAAAAACCCTATTAGGGTTTATCCCCTATTACTTTGGAGAAAGTCAGTCATTGATAGTGGCTTAGAGAATCAAGAGATTGTTCACTAATGAGGACCAACCCATCTGATTTCTACGGAGTCATCTTCCATTCAAGGGTAAGAGAAAACCCAAGGACTCTCCAATAGGAACATATTGAGCTGTCTTAAACCAAATCAGTTTGTCTGTCCTTTAGCTTAATTTATCCAGACTACAAGAACTTCTCTTGTAGTCTTGAGTCTAGGGCAAAAATCCTTCCAAAGGATTCATTCATACCATCATCTTCCCATCATTGGAATACGGCATCTTCTCTATCTACAACGTGTGACATACTATTCAGCTATCAGCCTTCCTGGCCTGAGTTTCATTGATTCTTCATTTTATCAAGCAAGGATAAGAATGCAAGCCATAGGCAAAGTGTTGCTTGATAAAATGGATGTTAATCAAACAGCAACTTGCCTACGGCTTGTCTTCTTATTCTATCTGAGGATTGTTCTTTAATGGGAGCCCATCACAGTCTTATTAATCTTCTCATTTTAGGTTCCTTGAGGCACAGATACACAATATTTATTCATTCTCTCTCTCTCTCTCTCTCTCTCTCTCTCTCTCTCTCTCTCTTCTCTCAAAGAGGGAAATGATAGAGAGGCAGATGAGGGAGAGGGAGAGAGAGATGAGAGGAAGGGAGAGGGAGATAAGGGAGAGGTAGAGAGAGACGAGAGAGAGGAAGATGGGGGAGAAGGAGGAGAGAGAGGGAGAGGGAGATAAGAGAGAAAGAGAAAAACGGGAAAGGGAGGAGAGAGGGAGATGGAGATGGAGGGAGGGAAAGAGGGAGGGAGGGAGAGAGAGATAAGAGAGAGGGAGAGGAAAAGAGAGAGAGAGAACATGCTTTTCTTTGGAAAAAAAATAAAAGACATAGGACTAGGAATAAGGAAGTCATATTATGAAAGAATATAGTAATAGCAATAGCACTTTGGATTATATACAGTCCCATACTTTACAGCCCTCTCCGAGCAGTTTACAATATCAGCATCTTGTCCCTAATAAGCTGTGTTCTCATTTTACCAATCTCAGAAGGACGGAAGGCTGAGTCAACCTCAAGAACCAGAACTTCAGGCTGTGGGCAAAGTTAGCCTGCAATATTCACTGTAACCACTGCGCTACCAGGGCTCCTGATATGAAAATCATCCGTTTTCACTGGAAGTTATTTACATGTTGTGCCATATGATCTTTTCTTTTCATGAAAGCTTACAATGGATCTAATCTTTCATCCATGCAGCTGTATGTTGCTGAATCAAGAAGGAAAAAATGGAGAGTAAGGTGTTACCACTTGAAACATAGAACAGGAACAAATCATTTTGAGAGTCAGTGTCCCCATTCATCTTGGAACCAGTTGAAGCATTTTAAACAATCTCCTAATTTTAGGGACAATACTCATTCATTCAATGATGCCAATATGACATCTCTAATAAAAATGGAACTTTGAGGAACTTCAAGACTCAGAGTCTTCTTTCATTGGGGGTGTTACTTGGAACCCTGACAAACAATAGTGAAACACTCAATTTCTATGTCCATACATGGGGGGACCTATCTTAGTAATAGTAGTGGGTGGGCTAATTGTGTGGTAGAGAAAAATCATTGAGTTTCATATGCTGCAGTTTAATGAGATCTATTTTCCTGGAAGAAAATTGCTTATCCTTTAGAAGTCAATCTGATCAAGAACCCAGAAAAAAAAATTCAACACTGCTGGTTTGTTGCACAACTTGACTGTGGTCTAGAGAAGGATAGCCGAACAATAGCAGATACTAAGCAAGATTGAAAAGGCAACTGCAGAGTAATAAAACGAGTGGGTGCGATTTACCTCAATCAACCAGCAAGCAAATTACTCTTCTTTGTAACTTGAAGTTTGAATTCATTGACCCTCTTCACCCTCCATACCAAATACCACCACCCCCTTCCTTCCCCAAAAATATTATCGCTTCTAGGAAAAACAATTAATCTACTGCATTCAGATTGGCAACTGGTAAATGGTCCATTCTAGGAGCAGATGGCTTACATGGAATTCTAAGAACAGCCCACGATGAATTGATTAAACCACAGTTCCAGTTGACCCAGAATGCTTGGCTGTTAGATGTCACACAGATTCTTTCCATCTCTCTTTTCTTTATGTCTCTATCATCCCTGGTGCCTGGTAGATATATTTAATAGCCAAGCTACATGATTATTTGAGAGTTCCATTGCAATGTGCGGTGAACTAGCTCCAAACTGCTTCAAGGAGATTATCCTAGAAAGGTGAATTATGGTTACTGTTTAGCAGCAAGACTGAGAAAAATATTGTTTTATATCTACAGGAACAGCATGAATGAGTAAACTGGAGTCAGGGCTGTTCATCTTCAAAGGTGATTTGACATGTTTGATGGAAACAGAATGTGTTCTGATTTCAGGGAGGGGGGAGGGAGGGAGGGAGGGGTAGGGAACGAAGGAAGGAAGGAAGGGAAGGAAGGAAGGAATGGCACCAAATAGAAGATTCAGAAAGCTTTCTTTAATCCAATCTTTACAATGGCAGCTTGTGAAGGAAAAGTGGATTGTGGGTGAAGACAGATTTTCCTCCAATGAAATGAGGGAGGGTGAAAGGTTCGAGGTTCGATTTATTTATATGCCGCCCTATTCCCAGCGGGACTCAGGGCAGCGCACAAACCCAAGGAGGGGAAGGGAAACACAAAAACTACAACAAAAAGTACAAGGTATTTAAAAACAACCAACAGCCACACAATTCGAGAGGGGAAGGGAACTCATCAACCCCAGGCCTGCTGACACAGCCAGGTTTTAATGGCTTTTCGGAAGGCCTGGAGAGAGGTGAGGGTCCGAATCTCTGCAGGGAGTTCATTCCAAAGGGCCGGAGCCACCACAGAGAAGGCCCTCCCTGGGTAGTGGCCAGATGACATTGGCTAGTAGACGGAACCCGGAGGAGGTCTAATCTGTGTGATCTAATGGGTCTTTGGGAGGTAATTGGCAGCAGGCGGTCTCTCAAGTACAAGGGAGAGAGAGATGGATAGAAATAAAGAGATAGAGAGATGGATGATAGATGAATAGATAGAGATTAGAATGAGGAATAATTATACCAAGACTTGCAGCTTGTTTTGCTACAATGCAGGTGCAACCTGCAAATGTTTTGCCTTAAAATGCATAATGCTATGATTTTGGGAGAACCCAAAGGTGCTTTTTTCAGGAGGCAACTGGACTTTCTTGTTTTTTCTTTTGAAGACTTTTTGCTTCTCATCTAAGAAGCTTCTTCAGCTCTGATAGGATAGTGGGGAATGGAAGGATTTATATGCCTAGTCTGCAAGGAATATAAATCCTTCCATTCCCCACTATTTTGTCTGAGTTGAAGAAGCTTCTTGAATGAGAAGCAAAATGTCTTCAAAAGGGAAAAAAAACAAGTAAATCCAGTTGCCTCCTAAAAAAAGCACCGTTAGGAAAATCTAGGCAGTTGATCTAGACAAGGGGGAAAATAGAAGAAACTGACAATTTATTGACAATACCTAAAAGTCTGAATGCTACTGCTGTGAAAATGTTCAATTTTTTCAAGAAGCCAAGGGACTCAAAAAGTCAGACAATATTTGATTTTAAGGCTGTGCCAGTGGTAGATTTCAAAAATTTTTGGAACCTACTCTGTGGGTGTGGCCTCCTTTGTGGGAGTGGCTTGCCGGCCATGCATTTCCTTCCTTCCTTCCTTCCTTCCTTTCTCTCTCTCTCTCTCCTTCATTTTGTCTCTCTGTCCCTTTTTTCTTTTTTTTTCATCTCTCTCACTCTTTTTCTTTCTTTTTATTTTTTATGTATTTATTTCTTCCTTTCTTTCTCTTTCTCTCTCTCTCTCTATATCAGCCTGTGTGTGTGTGTGTGTGTGTGTGTGTGTGTGTGTGTGTGTGTAGCAATGGAACCTCTTCTATAGGTGTGGCCTGCTTTCTGGGTCCACTGGTGGAACCTCTTCTAACTGGTTTGGTAGATTTGACGAACCGGTTCTACCGAATAGGTGCGAACTGGTAGGAACCCACCTCTGGGCTGTGCCCACTGGACAGAGGATATGAGGACAAAGAGGAGGACATGTGACAACATCAGATGCTGAATTGCTTCCTGATTGTAAAAACTTCCTTTGAGAAGATCTTCCTCAAGGCTGTTTTCCGTTGCCTCTAACTGAAGCATGGAGGGAAGCCAAGGGATGCTGCAAACTAATAGAAAAATAATTATGCAATGAAATGAAAAATATTTGCCTATATTCCTCCCCCCCCCCCCCATTATAAGTGCCAGAAACCCAGTGTTGTGGCCCACCAGCGGAGCTGGCGGCAGACTCAGACAGTGAGGAGGTTGGGGAGGAACATGGGCCAGTCCTGCAGTCTGGGGAAGGCTCCAACGAGGGCTCTGCGTCGGAGGGAGAGATGGGGTCAAGGCCATCTGACAGTTATCAGCTGCCTTTGGAGTCGGAGATCAATAGGGCTGAAGAACAGCTGAAGCCTGTTCCCGATGTGCGCATGCACAGAGCTGTCAGGAGAAGGGAACAATTAAGAAGGAGAGGTCAACTCGGGAGGAAAGGCACAAGAGGATGCTGAATGGCCCCTCACATAGGGAATAAAGAGGAGTAAAAGGGGAGTGGTGTTTTCAGGAGACAATTAGTTCGTTAATGTGAAAATTTGCTTTATCTGAGAGACTCCTTGCCAAATATGTTCTTGTACAGCATTGCATCTGGACAGCTTTCAGCCTGGCAACTATCCAAGGACTGATAAGGTCTGTGGTTGCAATTCACCCTTGAAAGACTGTTTGCCAGGACTTTGCTGGATGTGAATGCTAGGAATTCACATTAGCCGAATAAAAAGAGGTTTTTTCGGGACAAGGAGTCTGCTTCGTGATTTGGTGAAGCCTAGGTCAGAACACTCCGCTCTCCACTTCTTTGGAATGTCACTGGATTTTTCTTCTCCTTCACAAAAAGGAGCGATTTCTTTTTCATCGAATCTGCATGATTTAAAAATGCAGAACATTTTAAGGCAGCACTAACCCAAACCCATTAAGATTTCAACCGGTGAGTTCCAGCAAGTTGATTGGCTTTTGTGCCTTCAAAAGTTTCTTGGGGAAGCAAGTATTTTTATTTTCCTTCCTGAAATGATAAACAGAGGCCTCTTATACCTCTTGCCTATGCCCCCAAAATGTACTCATGCTTTTAATCTTGAACACAGAGCAATCCCTGTGAAAGCAACTTTTAGAGAAAGGCTTTCATTGGCTCCTAACTGAAAACACAGCACCAAATTTTTCAGGGCTGGAAAGGCAAAATATTAGTTAATGATATACAGAACCTGGGTAAAAACCATGCTTTTTTTGCATTGAAAATATTTAGCATGGACATTTCTAACATTTACCTTGTGTGACCTCACTTCCCCTGGGCCTCTCAAGGTATACTTAATTAAGCTGTATATAAAAATCAATTGTCCGTGTTGTGTATGTGCATTTCTTTCAGAGTCATGCCAAGCATTTGCCATAAGGAACGCCACAGGGTATGATGATGTGTCCCGATTATAAAAGAATGACTTTCATAAATAAATATATATATATATATATATATATATATATATATATATATATATATATATATATATATATATATATATATATATATACATACATACACACACACATATATACATACATACATACATACATACATACATACATACATACATACATACATACATACATATATATATATATATATATATATATATATATATATATATATATATACATATATATATATTGCCAGTAAGCTTTTAATGAAAACATAACTGACAAATCTTGAGACTAATGCTTCAATCTGATATAGTTGTAAGATCCTACAGCTGGTTTTCTTTGGGGATATATGAAGTGGAGCCAAGGCACAGATTTTAGTGAGAGGAAACAGGCTGTTAAGCTTCGGATGGGTGGGAAGCACCAACCAACCTCAGGGAAAGTAGTCTCTCCTCTGAACGCACTTTCCAAATCGTAGGACGAAAAAGCAGAAGACTAGTAGAACGTGTTCATGAGCACCAATTAGGAGTCAGAAGACATGATGAAAATGCTTTGATTTCACAACATATGGACAGACTTAAACACAGTTTCAACTGAGAAATTATCACCAATGGCAATAGCAATAGCAGTTAGACTTATATACCGCTTCATAGGGCTTTCAGCCCTCTCTAAGCAGTTTACAGAGTCAGGATATCACCCCCACAGTCTGGGTCCTCATTTCACCCACCTCAGAAGGATGGAAGGCTGAGTCAACCCGTGACCCGTCAAAAGCACGTTCCACAAAAGTGCGGTCGACGAAATCGCGTATGTGACATCATCACAACGCGACGAAAAAGATCGAAAAATTGAAATAAAAATTAAATTACAGCAAGCCGATTCACATAAAGGTAAGGGTTAGGTTAAGGGTTAGGGTTAGGGTTAGGTTAAGGGTTAGGGTTAGAGCGTTAGCGTTACGTTTAGCGTTAGGTTAAGGGTTAGCATTAGGTTTTTCGTTACGTTAAGGGTTAGGTTTAGGGTTAGGTTTAGGGTTAGGTTTAGGGTTAGGTTTGGGGGGGTTAGGGGAAGGTTTTAGCTTTATTTTTACATTTTTCTATCTTTTTCGATCTTTTTCGTCGCGCTGTGATGACGTCACATACGCGCTTTTGTCGACCGCGATTTTGTCGTCCGCGGTTTTGTGGTAGAACCGAGTCAACCTTGAGCCCGTGAGATTAGAACTGCTGAACTGCAGATAACAGTCAGCTGAAGTGGTCTGCAGTACTGCACCCTAACCATTGCGCCACCTCGGCTCCTCTCCTCTCCTCTATCCTATCCTATCCTATCCTAGAGGGAGGGAGGGAGGGAAGGAGGGAGCGAGGGAGAGAGAGAGAGGGAGGGAGAGAGAGGGGGGAGAGAGGGAGGGAGAGGGAGAGAGAAGTCCCTCATACACACTCCAAGAAAGCCACATCCCTTCACTAACCTGCTTTCCACCCCCAGGAGGAAAACAAATTAAAAGTTTAATTTATGTGTATTTTCTGAACTGCTAAATCACCCACACCCACTCAGTCACATGACCACCTAGCCATGCCCACCCAGCTGGCCCAGCCCCCAACAGTTTGAGGGACCTTGAATTGGCCCCCTGTTTAAAAAGTTTGAGGACTCTTGATCTAAGCACTAATAGTATTTGATAGTCCACTTTTAGCAAAGTAAGCTTATAGAAGCATAGGGCTGGATGGGTATTGTTGGTTGTTGAGACCAACGTGGTTGTATTTTTCAGAAAAGAAGAACTAGAAAATCTCCTGTTGACTCCATTAATTGACCCTCCTATTGATTTCTTTCTATGTATCTCTCATTTTGGTTTATATCACAATTTTCAGCCCACAGGACACCTGTGGAAATTGGGACTCAATTTTTCTTTAGCAGCAACAAGTAGAAACTAATGCTACTTTTTTGATTGGTCGGGGCCAAAGTTCACCTGCTATTATACTGCCCTTGCGTAGAATAACATGATTGTTATCTGTTCATGAAGATGGTTTTAAGACTCTTGGGGTTTCACATAGATTTTTAGCCCTATTGATTCAAATTACATTTGAACTCCAAATTTCCCCCATTTCCAATTAACAGAATAACAGAGTTGGAAGGGACCTTGGAGTTCTTCTAGCCAATCCCTGCTCAGCCAGTAAAACCCTACACAATTTCAGACAAATCGTTCTTCAATCTCTTCTTATAAACTTCCATTGTTTGAGCATCCACAACTTCTGGAGGGAAATTGTTCCACTGGGTAATTGTTCTAACTGTCAGGAAATTAGCTCAAGGTTGCTTCTCGCCTTGATTAGTTTTTGTCCATCGCTTCTTACCCTGCCTTCTGGTGCTTTGGAGAATAGCTTGACTCCCTCTTCTTTGTGGCAACCCTTGAGATATCAGAACAATGCTCTCATGTCCCCCCTAGTCCTTCTTTTCATTAAACTAGACATACCCAGTTCCTGCAACCATTCTTCATATCTTTGAGCCTCCAATCCCCTAATTATCTTTGTTGCTCTTCTCTGCTCTCTTTCTGGAGTCTTAACATCTTTTTTATTTTATTTTGTGGTGATCAAAATTGAATGCAGTATTCCAAATGTGTGGTCTTACCCAGGCATTATAAAGTGTTAATTAATTGATTGATTGCTTGATTAAAATACTTTTGGTGAGATGAGAACCTATATTGGTTGTTTCCAAAACTCCTTATTTAAATATTTAGCAGTCCAAATCCCTTGAAGAATTTTCTGCTCATACCTTAAATATAAATGTTTCCTCGATTGAGCCTCCAAGATTTATAATATTTCTAAACAGGTATAAATGGGACAGAGTGGTGCAATATGGGTGTTTATACAGTGCCATGGACCATCACCTTAAGTCTGCAGTTTAAGGATTTAGGCAGTCTTTCAGAAAAGTTACTGAAACTCCCTAACTAATTACAACCCAATAAACCTATAACGTAGATGGGGGCGGGGCCAGTCAGTAGTGGTATTTACCGGCTCTCCGAACTACTCAAAATTTCCGCTAGCGGTTCGCCAGAACTGGACAGAAACTGCTGAATACCACCTCTGTCTTTAGGAATACATCTCTGAAGCAAATGCTTGCCCATCAGGTAGTTTGCTTTTTGGTGTTCCCTTAATAACCACTTAAACATCAGGGCTACTATCAGTTGGAGGAGTCTAAACTGGCTATGCTAAAATTGTACTAAAGCAGGGATGTCCAACCTTGGCAACTTTAAGACCTGTGGACTTCAACTCCCAGAATTCCCCAGCCAACCATGCTGGCTGGGAAATTCTGGAAGTTGAAGTCCACAAGTCTTAAAGTTGTCAAAGTTGAATCCTTCTGTATTAAAGTTTGCACTGAAAGTCTCTTTTCTTGTCATGGTCAGGTCCTGCTGCTCTCAGGGCAAGAAGGCACAATAACCTCAATTCAAAGATGAAAATGGAAGCTCCCAACTTCTCCCCTCCAAGCATCTGATGTCAAACTCAATTTTATTGAAGGCCTCATCAGGGCTGTGGTTGACCTCAGGGGGCTGGGTGGGTGTGGATGACTGGGTGGGCATGGCCAGCTTGACACCACTCACTGGGTGCGGCCAATTGGATAGGCATGGCCAACTGGGTGGGCGTGGCCAGCTTAACGCCACTCCCCAAACTGCTGGCATGTTTCCTCTTCACACTGGGTAGACCGGGCTGAAGCCATGCTGGCCTGACATTTCTTCTTTGCATTGGAAAGACTGGGCCAAAACCACATTGGGTAGATCAGACCAAAGTCGCATTGGGTAGACTGGACCGAAGCTGCATTGGGTAGACCAGGCCGAAGCAACATGGGCTGGTCCCTTAAATTTTCCAGGACAGTACCATGGGTCAGATCCGACCACATCATAGGCCGGATCCTGCCCATGGGCATTGAATTTGATATTGTGGCCCACCAGCGTCCAGCGGAGCTGGCAGCAGAGTCGGACAGTGAGGAGGTTGGGGAGCAACATGGGCGACTTCTGGAATCTGGGGAAGGCTCTAATGAGGGCTCTGCATCAGAGGCAGAGATGGCGCCAGGGCCGTCTGATAGTTATCAACTGCCTTCAGACTCAGACATCAGTGAGGCAGACAAATAGCTGGAACCTGTTCCCAGTGTGTGCATGATGAGTTGCCAGAGGAAGGGAACAGCTAAAGAACAGGGGTCGACTTGGGAGTAAGGCCCCTCCCAGAGGAAATAAAAGAGGAGCAAAAGGGGAGTGGAGTTTGCAGGAGACAATTAGTTTACTTAATGGTTTGTGACTCTTCGAGACTCCTTGCCAAGTTTTGAAGATATCAGCCTGGCAGCTCTCCAAGCCAGATAAGGTCTGTGACTATAAATCCTCCCTTGAAAGACTTTGCTGGATGTAAATGAGCAGAATTCACTGTAAATTAATAAAAAGGGTTTTTTGTCAGGACAAGGAATCTGCTTCATGGTTTGGGGAAGCCTAAGTCAGAACATTTGACACCCCTGATCTAATGCAAAGATGAACTCATAATTTTAATCCTTTTGTACCCATTCCTACTCAACTAAGCATGTTGAAGGAAGACTCTGAAAACCCATCCTTCTAAGTATATTCAGAACATGGGCTGTTTTCCAAGAGTAGCAATGAAGACGCCAAGTGTGGTGAGAGTGGTTAGGTATGTTGTGGTTTGCTTTCTCTCCTCTGAAAGGACCTGCTTTTTCGGAATGCTGGATATTCTTGGAAATGCCAGCATTTTTCTATCGCCTTTACAGCAAGCCAAACCCCAAAGAATTCTATAAATCAGTAACCAAAGGTAATGCAGCTTGCTCACATTGCACAAATGTATGTCTTTTGAGGTTATGTTTCTCTGAGCCCTAAAAATCTATAAAATTTCTCTGTTGCCTTCTTCTTCTTCTTCTTCTTCTTCTTCTTCTTCTTCTTCTTCTTCTTCTTCTTCTTCTTCTTCTTCTTCCTCCTCCTCCTCCTCCTCCTCCTCCTCCTCCTCCTCCTCCTCCTCCACCACCACCACCACCACCACCTCCTCCTCCTCCTCCTCCTCCTCTTCTTCTGAAGGAATGGAACTACAAAGGAAGCCAAGCACAGGCGTTTAGCTTTGGAACTCTTCCATTTTGTCCTCCAAGACCCTTAGGCATCTACACTTTTATTTAAGAATTGTTGGCTATAAGTTCCAACAGCTAAAGAGATGCCACAAAAAAGAGGAGGGGGGGGTTCAATCTATTCTCCAAAGCACCTGAAGATAGAACAAGGAGCGATGGATGGAAACTAATCAAGGAAACAACCAACCTAGAACTAATCTAGAACTAAGGAGAAATTTCCTGACCGTGACAACAATTAATCATTGGAACGACTTGCCTCCAGAAGTTGTGGGCGCTCCAACGCTGGAGGCTTTTAAGAAGAAATTGGACAATCATCCTGCTTGAGCAGGGTGTTGGACCAGAATACTTTTCAGGTGCCAGTACTTGAGAGACCGCCTTCTGCCGATTACCTCCCACAGACCCATTCAATCCCACAGATTAGGCCTCCTCTGTATTCCATCTGCCGGCCAATGTCGGCTGGCGACTACTCGGAGGAGAGCCTTCTCTGTGGCTGCCCCGGCCCTTTGGAACGAGCTCCCCGTGGAGATTCGGACCCTCTCCACCCTTCGGGCCTTCCGGACGGCCGTGAAGACCTGGCTGTCCCAGCAAGACTGGGGTTGAGTCCCCCCCCCTACTCGAATTTGCTGTGTCTGTTGTGCTTTTAAATTGTTCGTATTGTCCAATTGTTTTTGTCTTACTTTTTGTAATTTCCACTCCCTTGGCTTTTGTTCAGCCGCCCTGAGTCCCTTCGCGGAATAGGGCGGCCTACAAATTGAATAAACTCCAAACTCCAAAACTCCAACTCTATTATTCTGTTAATCCAATTTAGGAATGTACACCTATGGTTTATGAAGGATTATGCCATAATTTGTGTGATATCTCAGGGGTCTCTCTCTCTCTCTCTCTCTCACACACACACACACACACACACACACACACAAACACACAAACACACACACACACATGAAAGTTGGTGATCCCTGAGCTTGGTTGTTTTTTTGCAGACATTTCACTACCAAACTAGAGAACATCATCAATGTAAGAAGAGAATTTGTGGTCTGTTTATATACTGCTCTGTCAAGTGCTGGTTGGTATTGTTTTCTTCTTGATAGTTTCTTGATTAGGCTGCTGCTTACTGTTAGTTTGTTTAAGTAGCCATTATGTTCTGTTCTGTTCTGTTCTATTCTATTACTATTTTCATTACCTTGCTATATATTCCTTACCAGTTATGTCGTTGTACTCATGTATTAATTTCTGATATCATTTTTTTTCCTAACTAGTCCCTTTGAGTTGCTACTCTGAATCTCCCATAAGATTCCCCATTTAGTGACATATAAGTTATTTCCCAAGTAGTGAGTTGGCTTAGAGGAAAGTGAGACTGGGAGAACTTGAAAGGTCCAGTGTAACTCTTGCGAATTGTCTTATTATAATAGCCATTAAATACAATGTAGAGAAAAGTAAGGTTTTACATTTAGGCAAGAAAAATCAAATGCACAAGTATAGAATAGGTGGCACCTGGCTCTGTAGTAACTGCAAGAGGGATCTTGGAATCCTAGTGGACAATCATGTGAATATGATGAGCCAGCAGTGTCACCACCTCCAATATGCACTACTACTACTACTACTACTACTACTACTACTACTACTACTACTACAATATTACACTAAACATGACTAAATAAATAAATAAATACAAAATTATGCATATACACACATATATTATATGACACAGAAAAACAACACAGTCTACTTCGGATGTTTGCCTGTACAGAATCTGCTAGTCCTGCTAGAAATATTTTGAACCCTCCTCCCAGAGAGGAGCAACAGAAACAGAACATGAAATGAGTGTGTGGGGTCTCTACCAATGCTTTTGAGCTCCAAGCACATAGTGCTAATGAGCAGTATCCTGAATAACGGGAAGTGAGCTTCCTATAATCTTCTCGGCTGTCCTCACCACTCTCTGTATGGACTTTCTATCTGAGGCGCTGCTGCCACCAAACCAAACAGTGATGCAGTTTGTTAAAATGCTTTCAATCATGTCTCTGTAAATATTGGCCAAAACAAAAGGAGAAAGGTGTGCTCTCCTCATCCGATGCAGGAAATGCAGACACTAAGGATATGTAGAGAGACCAGTTCAGATATGCACCCCAAGATACTTAATACTGTTGACCACTTCTACATCTGCATCCTCGATACTGAGTGGAGTATGAATATGGCAGCTCTTTCTAAAATCTACAATCTGCCTTCTACACAACCCTGTCTTCACAGAGCCAGGCTAGCAAGCTGTGAGAAATCACAGTAGGGGATTTTCTCCTTTTACTACTAAGTGAATCCGTCTATCTATTATCCTGACACAATTGCTGTGTTCTGGGCATTTACCCCAGGAGATTAAATCTGTATGCATCAATGCGGAAAGTGCCTATCTCTGTAATTTTTCATATCTGTAATTTTTTTTCAGCCGCTTTGGTTTAAGCCTGTTATATTTATGGCACAACTATAATTTCAGGGCACATTTTCCAATGCCTTTCCTAGAAGACAAGTTCCCTTTTGAACTGAGGGGAAAATAAGAAATAAGAGAGAGCTTCTTTTAGCAAAAATTCTGGGCAAAAGTGGAGTCAGAGTCAATGAAGTCCCTTAGTTTAGTATTCTGAGCTTTGATGTGCAAACTGAGAAATGTAAAAACACCCCCAATTGGTTGGTGATTGGGATTAAGGGAGGGCTGAATAGCTTCCTGATGCTGGCCTTTAGAACAATCAAAAGTTCTATTAAACATCGGACTGAACATCAAATTAGGCCAATCCTCTGTTCTCCATGGTAGCCCTACATGGCCTAGGACCCGGGTACCTGCGAGACCGTCTTCTGCCACATACCTCCCTTAGACCAATACGATCGCACAGGATGGGCCTTCTCCGGGTGCCCTCAGCAGGACAATGCCGGCTGGCGATGCCTAGGAGTAGGGCCTTCTCTGTTGCCGCTCCGGCCCTATGGAATGAGCTGCCCCCAGAGATCCGGGCCCTGCCCACTCTCATGGCCTTTCGCAAAGCCATTAAAACCTGGCTTTTCCGGCAGGCCTGGGACTGTTGACCCCTTGATTGAGGTCCAGCCCCCTCCTGATTGGGTGTTTGTTGTGTTCCTTTTTTAACTGTGTTGTGTCCCATTGTTTTTAAAAATTCTTTTAATTTTTTTTCTTTCATTTCTGTAAGCCGCCGGGAATCTTCCGGGATTGGGCGGCATAGAAATTCAATAAATGAAATGAAATGAAATGGTAGCTTCTTCAATCTTTTGCTGGAGATAGATCAACTAACACCATGCCCAACAGTCCAGTGGTGGGTTTCAAAAATTGTTCGAACCTACTCTGTGGGTGTGGCCTCCTTTGTGGGAGTGGCTTGCCACCCTTGTGACCGGATGGGAGTGGCTTGCCACCCATGTGACCGGATATGAAATTATGAATTAATACTTAGGTCGGTTCAAGTATCTATTCAGAAACTCTGGCATTGAAGCATGCAGGTCTTAAAGCTGTCAAGTTGCAAGATCCTTGCACCCCTAACCCTTTAGGAAAAAAAACTAGGGGTCTTCAAACCTGACAGCTTTAAGACTTGTGGACTTCAACTCCCAGAATTCCTCCTCCAGTCATGTTGGCTCAGAAACTCTGGCATTGAAGCATGCAAGTCAGTGGTGGGTTTCAAAACTTTTTGGAACCTCTTCTAACCGGTATGGCCTGCTTTCCGGGTCCACTGGTGGAACCTCTTCTAACCGGTTCGGTAGATTTGACGAACCGGTTCTACCGAATAGGTGCAAACTGGTAGGAACCCACCTCTGCAACAGTCCCTTCCTCTTTTTTTTATTTTTCCTAACATCTTCTGCCGGTCTCTTTGAGTGGATGATTCAGGGTTCTGCCTCTCCTCTCCTCTCGGAAAATTGGAATTGGAACTTTTAAGCCAGGTCTTGAATGTAGAACTACTGCAGGGGTATTTATGGCAACCTTTGAAGATAAATAAGAAATTACAATATAAATAACCTTTCCATTCTCCAAGGAGCGAAGCCGTTTCCCTATTTTATCTTTACAGCACAGCAACCCTGCGAGGGATCTTTTAGGCTAAGAAGCAGCAATTTTCTTGATCCATCCAATAACTTTTATGGCTTCAATGGGACTTCCTGTGAAGTTATTAGGGAAGCGGGAGGCTAAAATTCTGAGCTTTTGGTGTCTTACACGTTGAGAGAAAATATGGCTTTTTAGATAATATTGACTTATCTTTATACTTTAAATTTCCCTTTCCTGGTTCTTTTACTTCAGATTCTTTGGTGGCGCCCGTTGTCGTTTGCTAGTGAGGTTTCCAGAAATTTCACCTCTCTGTCTCAAATGATGCATTTTTTTCCCCAGGTTTTGTTATCTCTTCTACTTCACTCAATAATTGATTCCCATACATCACCGTTTGAGACAGCCCAGAGAAGATTACCAGGAGAAGATACAAACAACAGGAGGGTTATAAATTACACCAGCAGATTTAGTAGCAACTGGAGCCTTGTAAGCTTAAAAATGGGGATCAGATGCCCTTTCTTCCTGCCTTCCCCCCCCCCGCCCCGAAAAGCAGCAATCTACATTGTTATAGGGGTGAGATTTAGATGTCTCTAAAAAGCAGCTTTAATTTGTGAGCCTTGATGAAGGAGTCCTTGAGTGACTGTCTAAGAATAGGAGGCAATCCCAGGAGATTGCAAAATATCTCCTACCAACAATTGCTTAGAATGGAGGCTAAGATGCTATATGCAAGATGTTAAATCCATCATTCTGCAAAGTCACACACCTAAAAGAAAAAAATTAGGTTACAAAGGACCAGAAGTATGTATATATTCAATAGACTCTATAATCGTTTAGAATATATTGATGTCAGAGATGTTATTTTCCTCTACTGCAACATAAAACCCACAAACACAGACAGTACAACGCAGTTCTTCAGAGAATGTTGAATATATTCTGTGGGGCCATGCATTTGTATGGTTGAAAGGGGCAACTAATAGCAATAGCACTTAGACTTATATACTGCTTCACAGTGCTTTACAGCCCCCTCAGTTTGCAGAGTCAGCCTATTGCCCCCAACAATCTGGGTCCTCATTTGACCCACCTCGGATGGAAGGCTGAGTCAACCTTGTGAGATTCGATCCGCCAAACTGCTTGCAGCCTGCGATCAGCAGAAGTAGCCTGCAGTACTGCACTCTAACCAGGCACCACTGCAGCTATTTAAGCTGTTTCTGCCACTTTTAGAGTGTGTCTAAAAAAAAAGCCTGTGCAAAGGTTACCCAATATCACAAGTGGGTGTCACATAGTGTAACCACCGGTTCGCCCAGAACCGAAAATGTGAGCGTGGACGCTCATGCGCGTGGCATTGAAAAAATTGTGATTATATACAATGAGATTGCGCCAGGGCGAATGGGTGGGCCCAGCTGCTGGTCGTAACCGCAGGTCACTCGGACCAGCCTGAAACGGCAGCAGCCACCTCTGCCCAATATCTAATATCAATTTCCCAGGCATTATAGTTAGATGGTTTTTAAATGGTTTTAAACAAGTAGTATTCATATCATGACCACAACGGAGAGCAGAATTTCCATTGTTAAGTGGGCCATGCCGATTATGGTCTTTTTTTTTTTTGCTATGGTTGTTAGATGAATCACTGCCGTTTTTAAGTAGCAATAGCAATAGCAATAGTTAGACTTATATACCGCTTCATAGGGCTTTCAGCCCTCTCTAAGCGGTTTACAGAGTCAGCATATTGCCCCCAACAACAATCCGGGTCCTCATTTTACCCACCTCGGAAGGATGGAAGGCTGAGTCAACCTTGAGCCTGGTGGGATTTGAACAGCCGAACTGCTGAACTGCAGTCAGCTGAAGTAGCCTGCAGTGCTGCATTTAACCACTGCGCCACCTTGGCTCAAGTGAGTAACGGGATGGTTAAGCAAACCGGGCTTCTCCCATTGACTTTGCCGAGGTGGCGCAGTGGTTAGAGTGCAGTCACTTCAGCTGACTGTTAGCTGCAGTTCAGCAGTTCAAATCTCACCAGCTCAAGGCTGACTCAGCCTTCCATCCTTCCGAGGTGGGTAAAATGAGGACCCAGACTGTGGGGGCAATATGCTGACTCTGTAAACCGCTTAGAGAGGGCTGAAAGCCCTATGAAATGATATATAAGTCTAACTGCTATTGCTATTGCTATTGCTATTTCCTTGTCAAAAGCTGACCGAGAAGGTCACAAGTGCCAATCACATGACCCTAGGATTCTGCAACCCTTGTAAATACATACCAGATGCCCAGCATCCAAATTTTGATCATGTGACCATGGAGATGCCGAGATAATTGTAAGTCTCAGTACTTGTTTTTTCCCTAATTACTTGCATAGGGATTATTCTTTATACTATTTATGTTGTTTGTATTATTTGTCATGGATATGCCCCAGTGAGGCTAAAACCAATTCCGTTGTATGCATGATGTACAATGACAATAAAGGCTATACTATAAGTCTTTTCCCCCCTAATAGTCTTGGGACTTTGAATGGTTGTTAAACAAATGATTGTAAATCAAAATGTAGCTGACAGCAGCTCTGGGAAGACTTCTGAGGTGAAGAACAAGGTATCCGTTTAAGAATCAACTGTAACAGATGAGATTGAAAGGAACTGTCTAGAGAAACAGGCAGTGCCAAAAACACCTAAGATCCTACATTAGAAGGCCCATTAAAGCCACTGAATCTGACCCCTGGCTCAGGGCATCACTCCAAGTTCCAGCATTCTAGATAGCCTTTCCTCCTGCGTATTTCTTGGACAGCAAAGGTGATTAACAAACAAGCAGCGGAGCACATAGCAGCACCAGACAGGTCACTGGAAAGCAAAAATCACAAAATTGCATCTCACTTATTTTTGGCCATGTCATGTGGGGAAATTCGCTGGAGAAAGCGATTGTGTTTGGAAAAGAGAGACCGCCTCCTGCCGATTACCTCTCTCAGACCAATTAGATCGCACAGGTTGGGTCTCCTCCGGATTCCATCTGCCAGCCAATGTCGGCTGGCGACTCCCCGGGGGAGAGCCTTCTCTGTTGCAGCTCCGGCCCTCTGGAACGAGCTCCCTGTTGAGATCCGGACCCTTACTACCCTCCCGGCCTTCCGCAAAGCCACCAAGTCCTGGCTGTTCCAGCAGGCTGGGGGGAGCTGAGAAGCATCTACCTCCACAGAAATTGTGAATGTTGGTTTTGTTTTTAATATGTTGTCTTTGTCTTGTTCCCCCCTTTCCCTTGACTATTGTGAGCCGCCCGGAGTCCTCTGGGAGTGGGCGGCATACAAGACAAATAAATAAATAATAATAATAATAAAAGTTAGTGATAAAAGGAAACCAGGCTACCAGAGAACACGATGGCTGGACACCATCAAAGCTGACACCAGCCAGAGCATAGAAAAATTCAAAGAAGCAGTGCAAGATTGGAAGATGTGGAGAGACCTGGCCCATAGAATCGCCACTGGTTGGATACAACTGAATGGATAACATCGTTATCATCATTGGATAACTTTTCATTGCATTGGTCAAGGTATACTGAGGGACTGGCTCATCTGGATGGGATTAGCCTGCTCCTCCCACACTAGCAAAAGAGGCAACCAGCAGATTTCATCGGTCAAGGAATTTCAGCTAGCAGCAGAGGTGTATTCAGCCGGTTCAGACCAGTTTGAGTGAACCGGTAGTGCTGACAATCAGCTGGCCCCGCCCTCTCACCCCTGCCCTATCCTGTCCTTTATTTCCTGCTTTCTAGCTCATCTCAATCACCCGGCATGGCTGACTCCCCCCCACTCACTGTTTTACTTACCATTGCTGACTTGCAAGGCAAGCAGCTGAGCTTCTAAATGCTCCACTTTCAGCGCTGTGCACAAATGCTTTTGGCACGCACACAAAGTGCGCTCACTGAACTGGTTGTTAAACTGGCAGCATCCCACCACTGGCTAGCAGGGTCCATGAGAAGAACCTTTTCTGCCATGTCTCCCACCCTCAGGAACATCCTGCCCCCCCCCCCCCCCGCCGGTGAGATTTGTACCCACAATATTGCCCTTCTGAAAAGGCTTGACGACATGGCTCTGCCAATGAGAAAATGGCATTTTGGAAGTGGTGAACGGATTAGTCAGACCCTACCTCTTCCCCATGCACAGTTTGTTCCCTTCCTTTCCATTGTGGTTAATCGATTTTTATCTGAAGTTTGAACTGTATGTAATTAACTTTATATGGTATTTTAATTATATAACTGTAAGCTATTTAGAATCGTCTTATGATATGGGCAGCATGTATGCATAGATAGATAGATTAGATAGATAGATAGATAGATAGATAGATAGATAGATAGATAGATAGATGATAGATAGATAGATGATAGATAGATAGATAGATAGATAGATAGATAGATAGATAGATAGATAGATAGATAATAGATAAATAGATACAGGCAGACAGACAGACAGACAGACAGATGAAGACTCTCACCTCCCATTCTGAAAATTGAGTTCAATCCTAGGCAGTGGCAGAAAAAAAATATCTGCTGTGAACTCCATGTGGCATCAGGAAGGGCATCTAGCCAGTAAATGCTCACTTCCTTCCAATCGCCTTGACTCTATTTCTAATAGAGGGATTACAGCAGGGGTGCTTCTGCGCATGCGCAGAACTCAAAAACAAGATGATGGTGGCGACAGTGGTGAGCAAGGAACCAGTTCAGAGGCATGTCCAGCCTGAGTCGCTGCCGTTTCGGAGAACCAGGCCGGCATACCACTACCACCACCCAGTTTTGGCTGAACTGGGCCAAACCGGTAGGAACCCACACTTGGTTAAAGGATCATAAAAGAGAAATATTTGATGAGAGAAAGAGAGAGAGAGAGAGAGAGAGAGAGAGAGGGAGGGAGGGAGGAAAGGAGGGGGAGAGAGGGAGGAAGGGAGGGAATATATAATTTGTGAACACATCCAAAAAAGAATAACCTATAACATGTTTGGGTCATGGGTTTCATTAATGAACTGTTCTTTCTATCAGAAATGTTTTTGATCACTCAATCATAATCTTACTTTCTACAATTTCCATTATTCTATTTTTCAGACTGGACCAAGATAAATGATGTCTTAAGTTCTGGGTGACATTCTTCTGAATTTGAAGAGTGCTGTCATATTCTCCCTCACTCCTGTCAAAGCTAAACATGGCTTTTCCCCTTCAACCTCTCTTCGCAAAACTTGCCTTTTAACGCCCCGATCACCCTTCTCTGCAGCTGCTCCAATTTCTCTCCCTGCTTCTAAAGGGGACGTGGCCAAAACTGGGCACCGAATTTCAAAATAAAGTAATACCATTGTTCAAGATTTGTTTTTTTTCCTCACAAGGACTATTAGAAAACTAGGAATGTTCCATTCTCTGCGTTTGGCGTTTGATTTTCATTTCAAAAGAAAAGAACTTTTTCACTCTCTTTACTTTTCTTTTCTCAGACAATGGTCTGATGCAGTGATGGCGAACCTATGGCAAGTATGGTACAAGTGGCATGCGTGGCCATCTTTCCAGGCACACCAGCCATAGCCCTTTGCTCTTCTGGGTTCTGGCACGGCCAGCTGGTCTTCGTGCACACGGAAGTGCTGGGAACTTGAAAAGCAGCTCCCTGGCTCACATGCGCTTGTCAGCCAGCTGGTCTTCACTTGGGCATGCGTGAGTATGTGACCGATGTGCACACACATGCCAGAAACCGGGAGGTCAGCTTCCTGGTGCACGCATGCGCACCAGGGAACTGCTCCCCCGCATGCGTGCACGCACTCCCGTTTCGGCACTCGGTATTGAAAAGGTTCCCCAACACTGGTCTAATCTGTCAAAATATTTTTAGTTGACTCAATTTTGTGTCATCTGAAAATCTGATAAACAGATTTGCAGATGACAGAAAATCCATCTGTTCCTCCACACCATGAATACAAAAAAATGAAAGCATAGAAGGCGCGGGCCTCAATTAATTCTCTGGCCCACCACATCTCTCCATGAGTCATGTTCCTTCCCCATTTATGTCTACCCCTTTGTGATGCTGCTTCAATTAATGGGGCTTTGCTGTATCCCTGTCTCCAAACGCTTGATGAACACAAAAGTTAGAGAGGACACCGTGGTTCACAAATCGATGTTCAACAGATCTCTTTTCTCAGAGTGAACTTTGTAATGAGACCTTCGTTGGTTGCCCCATAATAGGAAACTGGAGTTAAAGACAGAGAGAGAGGAAAGAAATAATAATTAGATGTAATGTTCATTCTGTAATGGCATCTTTTTTTAAAAAAACCTCTATCTCCTGAGAAATAGTGCAGTAATGTGTTATGAGACCCAGATTAACTCCTGACCTGGTCAATTGACTGATATTACATGAACGACCAAATAGGCTATGCCTAGCATCACAATGGGTTTAGTTCAGGGGTGAAATCCAGCAGGTTCTGACAGGTTATGGAGAACCGGTAGCAGAAATTTTGAATAGTTCAGAGAACTGGCTGGCCCCAGAGTGGGATGGGAATGGAGATTTTGCAGTATCCTTCCCCTGGAGTGGGGTGGGAATGGGGATTTTGCAGTATCCTTCCCCTGGAGTGGGGTGGGAATGGGGATATTGCAGTATCCTTCCCTTGGAGTAGGGAGGGGACAGGGATTTTGCAGAATTCTTCCCTTGGAGTAGGGATGGAACAGGGATTTTGCAGTATCCTTCCCCTGGAGTGGGGTGGGAATGGGGATTTTGCAGGATCCTTCCCCTACTACGCCCACCAAGCCACACTCACAGAACCAATAGTAAAAAAAATTGAATTTCACCATTGGTTTAGTTGACCTGCTGTTATGAATTATTAGAAATCTCATCCCTGTCTGTCTGAAAAGGAATGAAATTACAGGTAGCCCTTGACTTACCACAGTTCATTCAGTGACTGTTCAAAATTACAACGGCACTGGAAAAAAGTGACTTATGACTATTGTTCACGCTTATGACCATTGCAGCATCCCCATGGGCAAAAGATCAAAAGTCGGATTTTAGCAACGGGTTCATATTTATGACAATTGCAGTCAGAGGTGGGCTGCTACCGGTTTGGACCGGTTTGGGCAAACTGTTAGTTCCAACCACCGGCTGGGCCCACCCACCAACCCCAGTGCTAACCCGTCCTATATATCTCACTCTCTGTCTCACTCGCCCCATCCATGCAACTCAGCTGATTTCTGCACCTCGCCTACTCTACTCATCATGGCTGCCCGAGAAGGTGTGCTTGAACCACACACATGAAATCGTATGTGCTTAAAGCCGTGTACAAGCGCATAAGGCATGCAAGAGAGCAAAGTGTGTGCATGCGCCGGGGATGGGTTGTTCCCGTTTCACACTGGTACGCCAGAAGTGGTTCATTAAATATACCATATCTTTTAGAACCCCTTTGTCCAGTGGGACAGTACTGGAACTCTCCCTCCCACCTGCCTCCCCCCTCGCTCACTCCCCCCTCTCGCCCAATCACCGCTCGCTCACTGTGAATCTTAAAAACATCTGTGAGTCTTAAAAACATCTGAGTGAATCCAGGAAGAGGGAAGAGGCAGAGGGGCTGGAAGTGTGTGTGTAAGGTAGTCCGTAATGTTGAAGACCGGCAAGGAAAGCCATATTTCCTCTGTAAATAGCTGTCTTATTGTTTTGTGTACTTATTTTATTCTTATTTAAGTAGCAAGTGCACAAAATAATAAATTCCGTTTTTTAATATCTTCTTTTTGTAGGTCATTCTTTGGGGCAAAGAATTCAGTGACATCCACTTGGCCACTGCCACCCTGTCACATGACTGCCAAGCTACTCCCACTTAGTCACATGACCACCAAGCCACTCCCACAAAACAGGCCACACCTACAGAATAGGTTCTAAAAAATTTTGAAACCTACCACTGTCGTGCGTGTGTGCTCGCATTTTTAGTTCTGCACTAGGCGAACTGCTTGTTACATTATGTAAACCCCTGCATGTCCCCCCTAATTCTTCTTTTCTCTAGACTAGCCAAACCCGAATACAAACACAATTTAGCAGAGGATCCTTACAGCCTCCCCATGGTCACATGATCAAAATTCAGACATGTGGCAACTGCCTCATATTTATGACTTGTGCAGCGTCCCAGGATCATGTGATCCCCTTTTGTGGACCTTCTGACAAGAAAAGTCAAAATTCACTTAGCAACCTTTTGATTAACTTAACTGCAGCGATTCCCTTAACAACTGCGGCAAAAAAAGTGATAAAATGAGGCAAACCTCACTTCAGCTTAACCACACAGAAATTTGGGATTCCCTTGTGGTCCTAAATTAAGGACTTCAAAAAAAAGCCGAAAGAGATGTGGCTTTTTTTTTTAAAGAAATGCATGCCTTGTTTACATGGAATTTGGCATGCTTGACCCTCACGTGAAATTTTCATTTGACTAAAATTGCCATTGTATTCTGCAGGTGTGGAATCATGTCCTTGATCTGGATACTGAGCTGGATCATTTGACTGTGGAAAATCACTCATTTCTTTCCAGTTGCCTCTTTTGCAAAAGATCCAAGATCAAACCAGAATAGAGCTGGAAGGGACCTTGGAGATCGTCTAGTCCAACCTCTTGCTCAAGCAGGAGACCCTATACCATTTCAGATAAGTGACTGTCCAGTCTCTTCTTAAAAATCCTCAGTGATGAAGCACCCACAACGTCTGAAGGCAACTTCTGTTCCATTGGTTAATTGTCCTCACTGTTAGGAAGTGTCAGCCTCTGTTTTGCTGCCTGCTTTTGGCTGCCATTGAAACGGGGAGGGAGGAAGTGTCAGTACAGGAGTGGCTGTAAAAAGGGAGTTGTTCTCACCATCTAATGCGCATGCTGTAGATAAAGGATTTGCCGCCAAGGCTAACTGTCCGGCATACCAGCCTGATGATGTTTTTTGAAGATGTCTCCCACATGACATCTGTGGGGTGTACTGATTGGACTATGGGCTGGGGTTACCAAGAGGAGGGGAATTGATATCTATGATTGCGCGCGCTTTTTGCCTCAGATCTTGCTTTGCCTAGCTACTATCTACTTATAACCAGTAAAAATACTCTTAATTCTACAAAATGGAATTGAGTGGTTTCTTTCTTGGTTACTGAGCTAAGCAGCCCTAACAGGAAGTTTCTCCTCAATTCCAGATTGTTTCTCTCCTTGATTAGTTTCCAACCACTGCTTCTTGTCCTGCTTTGAAAAATAAATTGCCCCCCTCTTCTTTGTGGCAGCCCCTCAAGGACTGGAATACTGCTATCATGTCCCCCCTAATCCTTCTTTTCTCTATCTCAAACTCTACCAGTTAGTTATTTCAAACTGTACTAGTTAGTCATATATTTCAAGCTTCTAGATTCATTCAGACCTTCAAGTTCAGAATCAATATAATCAGGAAAAAAACCCAGTCCAACCTATCAAAAGCAGCACCACAAAAAACAGATTAGGAACACAAGTTGAAATAGGGAAGAAAATGGTAAGTGAGCACCTGTCTACCCTAGACGAGTTCAAATCACCAGGACCGGATGGATTATACCCCAGAGTTCTGAAGGAACTGGCAGACGAGATCTCAGAACCACCGAACTGTATCTTTCAGAGATCCTGGAGCACCAGGGAACTGCCAGAGGACTGGAAAAGAGCTGATGTGGTTCCCATCTTCAAAAAAGAGAAAAAAAATAGATCCAGGAAACTATAAACCTATCAGCCGGACCAGGGAAGATTCTGGAAAAGATAATCAAGCAATGAATCAGCAAACACCTAGAAGCAAACAATGTAATAACCAAAAGCCAACACAGGTTTGTCAAAAACCGATCATGCCAGACTAATCTTATTGCATTATTTGACAAAGTGACAAAATGAGTGGACCAAAAGAATACTGCCAATATAATTTACTTGGACTTCAGTAAGGCATTTGATAAAGAATAGTTAACTCTACCAGTTAAAGATCTCACACTCTACCAGTTAGTCATGTGTTCATTCCAACCTTCAAAGTTTAGAATCAGTATGCAAATCCTCCTGTCCTAGAGACCCATCCTAAAAAAAAAATAGGTCACTGAAGCTTCAAAATAGATGCCAAGGAAGACCAAGGACAAAGGAATCTACACTGGTGCCTTTTGAGTAACTTGATATGAATTTGGTAGTTATGCCTCCAGCATTGAGAGCAGCTGTACAGCTGCAAGGGCCTCCTGATTATCCATACTGACAGCAAGAGAAAAAAAATGCTCTTAAATCTTTCTAAAAGGGGGAGTGGGCATCCCATTAGGGGGACTCGGGTTCTCTGAAAAAGAGACCAACCTTGAGTCAGCATGCATCTGATTTCAATTAGTCTCGTGGTAGCCTTGTCTGAAGTGGTTTCTTTCTATTCTTGCTCATGCTTTGCAAAACCATATACCATTGGATGGCATGAGCTCCTGCCCACAGATTGCCTACTTATTAACTTGGAGGTAAGCTAGGACCAGCTGGGAACAGACACGGCTTGGGAAAGAACAGTCTCGGCTGACAACGAGCAGCAGTGTTGCTGATTCATGTATTTGGTCTTTTGGGTTTCTCAGGAATCTACTTAGCTTTCTGAAATCTAGACTAGTAGTAGAGGAGTTATAGCATACAGAATACAGAAATAACAGAATAACAAAGTCAGAAAGGACCTTGCAGTTCTTCTAGTCCAACTCCCTGCTCAAGGAGGAGACCCTATACCAAAATATTATATGATTTGGGGAGTATTTTACCAATGGTTGGAGAGAAAAAAAGGAGTTTGGAAATGAAGAATGCTAAAAAAATAAGTAGATAATACACTTAGATAGAGATATAAGAAAGATGAAAACTGTTAGTATGTGTATGAGAATGATGATGCTTAATGTTGATATGATATTACTACTAGAGGATATTAAGAAGAAAAATGGAGAGCTCCATAACATTTAAATGCTCAATATATTATAATACTAAACTTAGGGGAAATAATGTTAATATGAATGTGAAAGATGTGGCAAAAGAGGAATGATGTTGCACAGAGATGTTTGTACCCAGACGACACACTGCTTAAGAAAAGATGGAATGTTTATTTTTGTAACTAAAAAATAGTAAAACTCTTTTTTAAAAAAACAGTTACCCTATACCAGCGATGTCAAGCATGCAGCCCGCAGGCTGGATCCGGCCCACAACAGGCTATGGAGTTGGCCTGTGGGCCATCCCAGAGATGGTGAGGAATTGGCCCCTGCTGCTCTGGGCCCAGCCACACTCACCAAGTCCGCCGCAATGACCAGGCCACACCAATGGTGGGATTCAGCCAGTTCGCACCTATTTGGGAGAACCGACTGTTGTAAGAAATCTCCTTTTGTTTTTCCGCACTTTACAGGGCTAATCCTGTAAGGAAGGCAGGAAGGAAACATTCTGGTGTTGTTTCTAGCCTAATCTTTATTGACCTGCTTACAAAAACTGTCTCTCTGGTTAATCCTGATTACATTGTAAGAGCTAAGGCGAAGCACCCATCAACATGAGTGATGTTGAGTTGGCCATACCCACCCAGTCATGTGACCACTGAGCCCCGCCTACCCAGCTGGCCATTATGGCAGAGAATCAGTTGTTAAATTATTTGAATCCCACCAGTGAGCCACCCCCACACCAGTTCTCCAAGGGTGAATAAAATCCCACGTGGCCCATGACAGAATCAAGTTTGACACCCCTGCCTTATACCATTCAAGACAAATTGCTGCCCAATCTTTTCTTAAAAACCTCCAATAATGGAGCAGGACTGACCCAAAGTCTCCCAGCTGGCTTTTATGCCTAAAGCAGGACTAGAACTCCAAGTCTCCTGGTGATTGGCCCAAAGTCATCCAGTCAGCTTTCATGCCTAAAATGGGACTGGAATTCACAGTCGCCTGGTGCTTGACTCATAATCACCCAGCTGGCTTTCAGGCCTATGACAGGACTAGAACTGACAGACACCTGCTTTCTAGCCTGATGCCTTAAATACTAGACCCAAACTTGCTTATGATCCCAATATGTTCTCTGTTCCATATGCACAGGCAGAAAAACCTGTGTCTGGTTAAGACCGATTGCAACCGATGTATAGTGATCTACCAGATAGATTTTTGATCCAGTCCTACATGACACTACTTAAGGTGCATTGATTTTGTTTAAACGGTCTCTATAGAGAATTGGGAGAAGATTACAAAACACTTTGGGACAATCTGGATATATTGTTGTTAGTTGTGAAGTTGTCTGCGACCCATCGCGACCCCCATGGACAGCATTCCTCCAGGCCTTCCTGTCCTCTACCATCCCCTGGAGTCCATTTAAGCTCACGCCTGCTGCTTCAGTGACTCCATCCAAGCACCTCATTCTCTGCCGTCCCCTTTGCCCTCAATCTTTCCCAGCATTAGGCTCTTCTCCAGGGAGTCCTTCCTTCTCATTAGGTGGCCAAAGTATTTTGAGTTTCCTCTTCAGGATCTGGCCTTCTAAAGAGCAGTCAGGGTTGATCTCCTCTAGGATTGACCGGTTGGATTGCTTTGCAGTCCAAGGGAGTCTTCTCCAGACCATAGTTCAAAGGCCTGAATTCTTTGGTGCTCAGCCTTTCTTATGGTCCAACTTTCACAGCCATACATTGCAACTGGGAAAACCATAGCCTTGACTATACACACTTTTGTTGGCAGGGTGATGTCTCTGCTTTTTCGTATGCTGTCTAGATTTGCCATAGCTTTCCTCCCCAGGATCAAGCATCTTTTAATTTCTTGGCCACAGTCCCCATCCATGGTCATCCTGGAGCCCAGGAAAATAAAATCTGTCACTGCCTCCATTTCTTCGCCATCTATTTGCCAGGAATTGAGAGGGCCAAATGACATGATCTTAGTTTTCTTAATATTGAGTTTCAAATCTGGATAGAGTCATCTTCTACTAGCTGAAGTGTTTACTGCTTTATGATTTTCCATAGCCCAACAAATTACTGTTGAGATCCTCCTTTCATCTTTGCCATGGCTCAATTATTCTTAGTTTATCTATGCAGCTCAACCCTGAATTGACAACAGGAAAGGTCATATGGGCTCTGCTTAGCTAGTTGCAAATGCCAGAGTACATTATCTGAGACACAGAATATAATTATCTTTTCACAAGTGGCAATTAGTGGGAATACCTCCCATCACTTCTGCTTAGAATTCAGCAATGCTAATGTAGTGGAAGGTGATGAATGACATCCAGGAAGTTCTAGATAAGCCATGCAAGGCTCTCCTTTCTGAAGCCAGATCTTCTTCACTTGATTTCACTGCGTTTTAAACAGAGGTGGCATTCAACTGGATCGGACTGGTTCGCCTGAGTGGAGATTGCCTGGTCCAGCCCACCCCATTCCACCCCTCCCAGGAGTCTCCACGCGGCCCAGTTTCAGGGCCAGGTAAGTGCAGGGCCCACACAAAGCTCTGGGAGGGTGAAAAATGGGCCTCCCGGAAGTTCCGGAAGTCTAGAAACATGCCCATTTCCAGATTCTGGAGTCCAGGGGAGGCCATTTTCTCTCTCCCGGTGGCTCAAGGAAAACCTCCAGAGCCTGGGCAGGGTGAAAAATGGGCCTCCCCTGGGCTGCAGAGACTGGAAACAAGCCCGTTTCCAGCCTCTGGAGGAGGCCATTTTTGCCCTCGCAGAAGCTGAAGGAAAGCCTCCGGAGCCTGGGGAGAGTGAAAACTTTCCTCCGGTGGTAAGGCGGCTGAGTAGGCCATGCCTGGCATGGCCACACCCACCCAAAAACCGGGCAGAGAACCGGTTGCTAAAATTTTTCAATCCCACCCCTGTTCAAGGCGACACATTTTGTTTTACAAACCTTGGTGTTTGTAGCCTGGGAAGACGTTCATCTTTTGAGCAAGGGGTTTCTTACCCTTGTTATGTTCCCACCAGTTGGCAATCATTAATCAAAGCAATCAGGCGCAATATGTTTCCTGCCCCAAATGCTCTTTCTTTCAAAAGGCAATTGGACTTTGTTTTTCCTCGGAGACATTTCCGTTCTCATCCAAGAAGCTTCTTCAGTTCTGAACTGTTCAGTTCATGATCTGAAAAAGCTTCTTGGGGGAGAAGGAAAACATCTTCAAGGAGAAACAAAGCCCAGCTGCCTTTTGTGGAAAGCACCCTTGGGGCATTCATTACCTGGATCAGAGGTGGTATTCTGCTGTTCAGACTGATTCACCCAAACCATCGTGGAAATCGTGGATGGGCCTATCCACCTGCCCAGAGGTGGGTTCCTACCAGTTCGCACCTATTCAGTAGAACCGGTTCGTCAAATCTACCGAACCGGTTAGAAGAGGTTCCACCAGTGGACCCGGAAAGCAGGCCACACCTACAGAAGAGGTTCCAAATTTTTTTGAAACCTACCACTGGTCCTTGGATATGATTATTCTAGACTATCATGCTCATATTTATAAAACTCAGTGCCTCTGTGAAAGGTAAGGATGACTACTGCGTTTGTGGTGCAATCAGAACATTTCGTGTGTTGAAGTTGTTTTAACGCAAACCAAAGATGCCTTTTAAAAAACAAGTTTACGTCATATTCTTATGCATGCCAGTGCTGTGAGTGAGGTAATTTAAGGTGGTTCTGACAAGTGTCGTTGGCATCTTCATATCCGGTCACATGGGCGGCAAGCCACTCCCATCCGGTCACATGGGTGGCAAGCCACTCCCACAAAGGAGGCCACACCCACAGAGTAGGTTCGAACAATTTTTGAAACCCACCACTGCACCCGCCTCACTTCTATGACATCCTATTTAGACACGTTTTCAAGATGCGTGCATGAGTTCAAGCTGCACGCACGATCAAAACACATGTGCGTAAGGCTGAGTGCATGCATGGATGGGATGCATGCTAGCAATGCGAGCACACACACATGCTCACCTTTGCAAATTGGTAGGGAAAGTAAGTGAATACCAAGTGAATAGTCTGGATGACTGAGACTCTCCATAGACAACATAATTCCTGCCACAACTTAGAAGGAAGAGGGGCTGTGTATCCACACCACCATTCTCTCATCTAATAACTGGTTAAATAGGAAAGCAGAATAATAAAAACATAGCCTATGTCAAATTCATAAGCTCATAAACACCTGGTTCTTTCAGCTCTAATACTTTTATCAACTGCCTTTGAAAAGGACTAATCAATACAGTTGTTATTTCTATGCATTTATGCACTTTCCCCATAATCTTCTTTTTAGTCTGCTACCCCCACCCCTCCTAAATTATATTTATTTAATGTTTTGACTAATGCAAAAAATAATGCTTGGCTGGTTCATCTGTGATTCTGATATGCTTCAATAGGGTAATTATATCTACAGCAAAGATCGGGTGTTTTGGGGTTGGGTTTTTTTGGAAGGGACTCTCATTCCCAGCACTTTTCCCCTTTCTGTCTGGGAGCAAAAAGTGTCCTTTTGATGGATTATGAGTGAAAGGCTGGCTGTCACTCTGTGGAGCTGTTTTTATCGCCAAACGAAACCAGTTGGGCTTGTCCGCTGCAGACACATTCGGCGAGGAGACCTGTTTGGAATAAGTGATGCCCAGAATTAGATTAAGGGGAGATTCACAAGTTTCATCTGACAAGGAAGCCGAAGTTCCTGACTGGTGCAAAAAATCCAAATTAAATCTAGACAGATGGCTGCCCAGCCTCCACTTGGACATACCGAACAGCTTTTCTCTGGGTAACTATTAAATGGATCTTTTTGTTGTGACATTTTTCCCCAAATTCAGTTAATGTAATTCGTTCTGTGTCCTCTCTTGGCCTTCTGCTATATGAATCCGAGATTGGTTGCTACCAGTTCGCACCGGTTCAGGCGAACCGGTAGTGGAAATTGGGACTGAGTCACCGAACTGGTAGGGAAGGCAGGCTGGCCACACCCCTGAACCTGTTCCCTGGTTGCTGCTGCCGACCTGTTTTTCAGTCAACTGTGCACAGGCGTGCAGTGAACAGGCAGCAACACCAGCAGCAACCCACCCCTGATATGAATCCTTTTACATATCTGATGAGTAATGCCATATCACCATTTAGTTATCATCAATGTTCCCTCTAATTTTTTTTCAGTGTGAGCGGAAAATAGTGTTTGAGCGGCACATTTTCATGCCTGAGCACCTGAATTTTTTTCACAGATGTCACCTAAGACAACAACGAAATCAGTGTTATTTGAAACTCAAAGTTATGTTTATTCAAGGTACCCGCTTAATTAAAAGTGTTATATAATATCAGTATCATTTAACAACGGTCCTGCTTAGCAACCAAAATGTTGGCTCAGAAACTCTGGCATTGAAGCATGCAAGTCTTAAAGCTGTCAAGTTACAAGACCCTTGCACCCCTAACCCTTTAGGAAAAAAACCCCAGGGGTCTTCAAACCTGACAGCTTTAAGCCTTGCTGACTTCAACTCCCAGAATTCCTCCTCCAGTCATGTTGCAGCAACGTCATCTGCGTGGATCTGCTCCATCTTCGGTTTTTTTCACAGGAGGCAGGGCTGCTGCTGTAGATGCCAACGAGCCCCCACCGCCACTAGAACATGCATTTGTTTAGCATGACATAGAATAGTCTTTCAACCAGAAGTATGGAATAAAAGAGAGACTGATAAATATTAAAAAAAATAAAACCAAAAAGCAGCTATTTATTTGAGTTCTAGATAAACATTTAGTTCAGATTTAATAGTGTTTCAGAGATGTGGCTGTCAGCTATTTGTGTATGTATGTTGTTATTATGGAAGGTTAGATGAGATTTCACCAACATTATTCACCCCTGATTAATGCATTCATTCTAATAATCGAGTCTGACTCTGAATTACAAATCTATGTCTGAAGAATCTGGGTTAAGTTTTTGGATTGGAAATTTGGGGAACATGAAAGTTTATGCATAATTTTTGTAATTTTTTCATTGGGTCTTAATAATGATTTTATTCATTTGGGATTTTTTTCATAGGCTTAACACAGCTCTAATTTTGTCATTAGGAGCAATGTAATATTGGCCACTAATGTATTGTATACAGGTTGCCTTAGAAGGTAATACCTTTTGTATAGTAGGAACTTAAGATAGGCAGACTTCATACAAATAAACAATTGAGAAATATTGTTCTTTTTAAAAAGCAGTGTTAATTGCTGCACGTTTCTCATATTAAGTATATTAGCTCAAGTTCATGTTAGGAAAAACTTTCAGTCTTAAAGGTTTGGTGAGGAGAAATCCAAAAATTCTTTTAAAGAATTTAAATTAAATTTGAGGCTACCTCTGCTTTCGCTCTCCCTCCCTCAGTTGTGCAGCAGCGGCAGCGGCAGCTCTCAGCCTATGGCGGCAGCGTCACGCAGGCTGTGGAAGGAGGAGGAGGAGGAGGAGAAGGGAACCAAAGAGAGGCTTTTACCGGGTCTGCGCCCCACAGCCAGGACCGTCCTTGCGCCTCAAGCCGCGTTTCTTCCTGCAAAGCCCTTCGGGCAACCCGAGAGTTCCGCTTGACGCCAGAAGGGCTTTGCAGGAAGAAACACGGCTTGAGGCGCAAGGACGGTCCTGGCTGTGGGGCGCAGACCCGGTAAAAGCCTCTCTTTGGTTCCCTCCTCCTCCCCCTCCTTCCACAGCCTGCGTGCCGCTGCCGCCGTAGGCTGAGAGCTGCCGCTGAAACAAGTTTGGGGAGGTCCTTTGTGAGCGGTCAGTTCTAGCCGCCTGCAAAGGACTTCCCCACGTTTGCTTTGAAAGAAATCTCTGCGTGGCAGTTAGAAACCTCTGCGCGGGGGTTTCTTGCCATGTGCGCGGCCGCACAGCCGCGCACCTTAGAGGGAACAGTGGTTATCATTAGCTGATAACCTGGCATTGCCTGGGTATTTATTTATAGGGGGAAAATGGGGACCAAACATAATTTCTAATGTTGGATTTTCCCCTTACCAGAGAGGTAATCAAATTCACAGTACTTGTGGAGTACTGTGAAGCCATTACCATGGCAACTCCACTGTGCTGTACAGTAGAAGCCATTTTACAGCAGTGCAGTAGAAGCCATTTGAAGGCACAACAGGCTGTATCTTAATAGAACACATACCCTGAGGGATATTAGGGGTGTCTTACCCCCACAGTATTTGTTTCCAGAGAGTAAGTCATCTGTGTACCAAGTTTGGTTGAAATTGCTCGAGGCGTTCCAGAGTTATGCTGGAACATACACAGGCACACACAAACACACACACACAGAGACACACACACACAGCCAGATAGGTAGGTAGCTAGGTAGGTAGGTAGGTAGGTAGGTAGCAGTGGACGGTTTCAAAAATTTTTAGAATCTCTTCTGTAGGTGTGGCCTGCTTTGTGGGAGTGGCTTGCCAGCCATGTGACCGGATGGGAGTGGCTTGGCAGGCAGGTGAGCAAGTGGGAGTGGCCTGGCAATCATGTGACTGGATGGGCATGGCCAACATAAAATGTGGTGAAACTCACTTAACAATGCTCTTGCTTAGCAACCAAAAACACCTCCGGGGGTGTTCAAACTTGACAGTTTTGAGACTTGTGGACTTCAACTCCCAGAATTCCTCCTCCAGTCATGTTGGCTCAGAAACTCTGGCATTTGAAGCATGCAAGTCTTAAAGTTGTCAAGTCACAAGACCCTTGCACCCCTAACTCTTTAGAAAAAAAAACCCTGGGGTGTTCAAACTTGACAGCGTTAAGACTTGTGGATTTCAACTCCCAGAATTCCTCCTCTCGCTCTTCATCTTGATGATATGCAGACGGGCGGAGGGAGGGAGTTGGAACCGGTTCTAAACGGCACTGTAGATTTGTAGAACCTCTTCTATAGAAGAGGTTAGAACTGGCAGGGACCCACCCCTTCTAGGTAGGCAGGCAGGCAGGCAGACCAACCGACTGACCGACCAACTGACCAAGGGTAAACATACCCAAATTCATTTTATTTAGTTTCTGGTTCTCTGATCATCCTTTGGCCATTTCTGAATGTTTTCACATTTCTTGAATATTTCTTAAAGTATGGTACCCAGGAATGGTCTTTGTAGGGAAGGATAAATTTACCAGAATAAAATGGAACTGTTGCTTTTCTAGTGTATGCTTCTGGAGATGCAGCCTAAAATTGTATGTGTCTTTCTTGCAACCACATCATACTTCCGACTCATATTCACCATGCAAATAACTAATGTCCCAACACCTTTTTCACAACTTTAACGTTTGTGGGGTTTTTTGTAATTATCATTTTAAGTACCAAGAGTAGACACTTAACTTGCTAAACCATTAAATTAAAGCAACAGTGATTGTTGCTTTAGTCAATATGCTAACATAATTAGTTTTAACCTTGGGTAGTTATTAATATAGCTTGGCTATTTTTTAGTGATGTGTTAATGTACGGCTAAAGATATTGTGCTAAGCCAGAACAGTAAGTGAATTTGATAACCAAATGCAGCATTTGGTGCATCCCCAGTTTAAAAATCAGGAGGCTATGGAGAAGCATAAACCACCTCATTTTGCAGGCTGTGATAATAGCCAAAATGTTAAATTGGCTAACATACCCTTGTATAGAGTTAACCAAGCTGTTTGGTCAACCATGTCATCTGAAGCCACAAAGGGCAACTATTTTGGTTTCTAAAGACTGGGATTTGGGCTTATGAGAAATTTGGGGGAAAATTCAGTTTCTGGAAATGCAAAATTGAGTACTTGACCACTGAATGTTATAATAACCCACAAAGTACAGTAAATGAATTCCAGTGGATGGAGATCAAAACAATGGCACAAGCATACTCATTAACCACACATTGACTGCACATGTGTTTTCAAGTATTCCCACCCACTTAAAAGATTGGTACTACTCAGGGTGGGTTCCTGCCAGTTCTAACCTCTTCTATAGAAGATGTTCCACAAATCTACCGTGCCGTTTAGAACCGGTTCCAGCTCCCTCCCCCTGCCCGTCCACACATCATCAAGATGAAGAGCGAGAGGAGGAATTCTGGGAGTTGAGGTCCACAAGTCATAAAGCTATCAAGTTTGAACACCCCTGGGGTTTTTTTTCTAAAGGGTTAGGGGTGCAAGGGTCTTGTAACTTGACAGGTTTAAGACTTGCGTACTTCAAATGCCAAAATTTCTGAACCAACATTTTGGTTGCTAAGCAAGAGCGTTGTTAAGTGAGTTTCACCACATTTTACAAGTTGGCCATGCCCACCCAATCACATGACTGCCAAGCCACTCCCACTCAGTCACATGGCTGGCAAGTGACCAGCTACCACTGGTACTACTAATTGTTCGTCTATTATGAATGGTTTTCAACCAGACTTTCCCAAGTGTAAAGTGTGTCAATGAAAAAAAAACATATAACCGTTCTGAAAGATCGAAGGGAACATGTGTAACTCAGAATTAGGATACTCATTTTTTATTAGTTTATCAAAATATAAAATAGAGAAGAGCTCAAAGCATTGTTAGAGACCCCACGCACGGACTTCACAGTCTGTTTCTGTCACTCCCCTCTGGGAGGAGGTTTCAAAGTATTTCTAGCAGGACTACCTTATGCTGTAAGAGCTTAGTTCCCTATGCCATCTGTCTGGTAAACTCTCAATATTCGTTTCTCTCACCGTGTACATCAGAGGTGGGTTCCTACTGGTTCGGACCGGTTTGGCCAAGTAGGTAGTAACTCAGATGGCCACGTGCCCAAACTGGTTTTATTGGCAGCGCCATAAGCACCGCCATCTTGTTTTTTGCTTCTGCGCATATGTGCATAGCATTGACGTGCAGTCAGGTGAGGCACAGCCTCACCACTCCCACCATGAAAAGAAAAGAAAAATGTAAAAGGAAAAAGGTGAGAGCTGAGGTCAGGCTGAGCTAGTTGCTGCCAGAGTCACCGTGGAAGACTCTGCTTAACTGTTTAAAAAAGCCTCTAAAAAGTGGCCTCTACTATGAGGCAGGAGAATGGTGTGCCTCATCTAGTCTGACTTTAGGCATTTTATGATTACTCGAGCAGAGTTAAGCAAGAGTTAAAAGCCTAAAAATTCCTGATGTAGGTGAGGCACGCAGTTCTCCTGCCTCATAGTAGAGGGAGATCATTTGGGCGGGGCTTCTTCAGATGACCCGAGGCAAGAGCAGAGTTGAAATCCTCTCTGAAAGAGCTGGAAAAGGTACGTGTGGGTCGGAGGGAGGGGGAGGAATTCAAACTTCATCCTCCTGGTGCGGGGCTTTGGGCAAAGGCTGGAGGGAAGGACCCTGGTTCGCTTGTGCTCTCCCCCCACCAAGTGTAGTTTGATTGCAGGCAGAGCCACGTTGCCTTTTCAAACCTGTAATCAGTGAAGCTGGGATGGATCCTTCCAGGGCTGGGGGAAAGTATGTGTGCTCCACCAGTATGGCTCTTTGACTGGCTTCCTGCCTCCTCCTGTGGTCTCCTCGCTGGTGCTCTCCCTCCAATCCAACTTCTCTGTGTGTGTGTGTGTGTGTGTGTGTGTGTGTGTGTGTGTGTGTGTTTGAGAGAGGGTGGAGGGAGGGAGAGAGGGAGGAAGGAGGGGAAGTGAGAAGAAAAAGAAAGAAGGAAACTTCTTTCGCAAAGGAGAAAAAAATGCTGTTGCTTTAAATCGGAACTGAGCATGCCTGGCTGTGGAATTCTGGGAGTTGAAGTCCACAAGTCTAAAAAAATTTGAAACCCACTACTGTGTCAGTGCCTCACCAGCCATAAACCTCACCGCACGTCACTGGTGCATAGTGCATGCGCACCCGAAGTACATCCCTGAGGGAGCCAGCAATAACAGAAGCCAGAAGCCACCCTTGGTGTACATGTATACATCAGAACTATACTGTGTTGCTTCTCCATGTCATATAATATATGTGGGCACATGCACAATTTTGTATTTATTTATTTATTTTGTCATGTTTATGTTTATATTAGAGGTGGAGACCCTTTTAAGAGCTGCATGCAACAAAATTTCATTTTAAAGTATGCCGATCAGTGTACATTTAAAGTGACAATAAAGTTATTCTAACTTATTTGTGAGCCGCAGTGGTGCAGTGGTTAGAATCCAGTATTGCAGGCTACTTCTGCTGACTGCCAGCTGATTGCAATTTGGCAGTTCAAATCTCACCAGGCTAATTGTATTCTTCTCTTTAATTAAAGCATCTCTGCTAACTCCATCAACTCTTGCAGCCATTCGTCCCTTGTGGAGATCAAAGTTGTCCTTCCATTTTTGCGCATATTGAGGATTCTTGCAGCTTGTCGGCATATATAGCATCAAAGTTCCAATCTGTTTTTCAAGTTCTTTATCCAGCTGAGTGTTGATCGGGAAGTAAACAATTCCTCAATCAAGGAACTACCAACTCAGACGTACAAGCTGTAAACAATGGCCTAGCCCATTGGTGACGAACCTATGGCACGCGCACTGGAAATGGCATGCACAACCATCCCGTGAAGAATACGCGGCCTCACTGGCTCCTCTTCTGTGTTCCTATGCACACATGTGCGCCAGCCAGCTGGCCTTCACACACGCGAGACTGCCGAAATCTGGAAGAGCAACATTCTGGTGCGCATGCGCACACTGGCACCCAAACCTCTGGGTTTCCATTGCATGCATATGTGACAGCCAACTGTTTGTCGGGCCCATGCTGGAAACCCAGAAGTTTGGATGTTAGTGCATGCGTGCATGATGGAACGCTGTTCTTCCAGGTTTTGGCACTCCTGCACAGGAGAAGGCCAACAAGGCCACACATTCCTCATGGGATGGTTTGCATGCCATTTCTGGCACATAGGTAGGCATGCGGGTACGAAAAAGGTTTGCCATCACTGGCCTAGTCCAAGAACTGCCAAGAAGACTCCCACTAACACCAACAGGGAAAGTCACTAGTATATAAACAGAGTGCTAACCTCACTCTTTTCTACCACTGGGTAATGAAATATCTGCAAGAAAACAACCAAGCTCAGAGAGCACCAAGAGGCCTACAACTCTGAAAGATCTACTTTATAATGCCAGGTTAACATCCCAGAACTTTTTTTGCTGAGATCCCATTCTCCACAGACCATCACCAAGGGGCATCTGGAGAGAACAGTAAAACTGATATTGTTTTTGATAATCCCCATAAGCTCTCTCATCCCAAGAGTCATCTAACGGAGACAAGACAGAGCAGGTGGCAATAATGAGCATTACGCCTGTTGAAGCATTTTCTGTAATATGGATTACTGTGGAATTTTTCCCTTCTTGCTCTCAAGGGAAAACTGTGAACGGTAAGCCTTTTCTAACAACTTTGCTAAGCTTTTCAATTGGCTTTTTCTCAGCCAAACTGAGCCAGTTCTTTGCTTTTTTTTAAAAAAAATAGTCAAATGGGAAAGAATTGGAGGAAACATGATTGTTGGCATCCGTTGGTCAAATCAAGAGGTTGACCAAGCTGCTGGAAAAATACAGCAATTTGTGTGTAGTGATTTGCTTTGAGCTCAGTGCTTTGCAAGCTAGGTCAGTAGCTGCTGAATTTCTCGTCCTGTAACTTTTAGAGTCGCTTTATTCGAAGTAGTTATATCTTGTTCTCACTCACAATAATTGTGTTCCACCCTTAGGCTGCTAAGATTTTCAGCCACTTGAGAAGATCGCTTCCCATTTAGTAACTAAATGCAAAACATAGAATTTGATTTTTTTTTCCCCACATTGGGAGATACTCAGCAAAGTTCAACTAATAGCTCCTTCAATCCAGAGCTGGCTATATTTTCAATATGACATTATCCATGAAAATATTCAGATTAGCTATCAACAATGTTTTTGAGCCACTCGGATAAAGCTAATAGAAAAGCACGCTAAGGAACAACACAATGGGGACTGGTCAGGTCATTCAATCTGTTGGAGTCTCACAATCCACTAAGATGTGTGACCTCCTTACCAATGGCAAATAAGTTGCTTGAGCCCTCTGTTTTACAAAGTGTCCCAGAAAAGTTACGGCTTAAGAGACAAGCCTTCAAGGCAAGATATCACCAATCAGCCAGAGACTTGCTGGAATTGAATATTGGGGAACGAATCCATACGCGGCCACTGCCTGGAGATCGAACAGATCACTGGAAAATCTGTTTACAACAGGTGGCACCACGCTCCTATCTAGTGGATGTTGAGCAGGGGTGGGATTCAGCCGGTTCGAACCGGTTTGGGCGAACCGGATGTTAATTTTACACCTGGTTCACCGAACCGGTAGTTCCAAGGACTGGCTGATGGCGCCCACCCTGCTTTGCCCCTCCCAGGAGTCTCAACGAAGCCCATTTTGGATGCCAGGTAAGTGCAGGGCCTTCACGGAGGCCCTGGGAGAGCGAAAAACAGGCCTCCCAGAAGTTCCAGAAGTTCAGAAATGGGCCCGTTTCCAGCCTCCAAAGGGCCTCCGTGTCAAGCCGGCCTCCCTCAGCAACCAAGAAAGAAACCACTTAACTCCATTTTGCAGAATTAAGAGTACTTTTACTGGTTATGAAAAGATAGCAGCTAAGGCAGCAAGACTGTTGGTGGTGCAATACTGGAAGAAGGAAGACTTGCCTACAATCCAAGAATGGACATTGAAAGTCACAAACCTAGCCGAGATGGCTAAAATATCGGCATATCTTAAAGATCACTCAAATGAGAGATATAAACGAGACTGGAAAAAATGGATTGACTATATACAAAATAAATATGGGACCAAGAAATTCCAGTTAGCCTATGCTTAAGATCAGAAATGATTTAAATTGTTTAAAGTTAGTTCAGCAAGAAGAAGCTAAGGTCAATGCAGAATGTCATCAATTTCGTTATTTCTTTTTTTTTTCAATAGATTTTAGACTGTGTTTGTTAAAAATCCATACCGTGTACGGGTTCTGGTAAGTCGGGGGGGAAGGAGGTGGGGGGTAGGGGGTGGAAGGAGGGAGGGGCACACACACACAAAAAAATTGTACTTCGATGTTTTAATGATTGACGAATGATGAAATATTTGTGTTTTAAAAGAATTATTTTTTTAAAAAAAAGAAAGACAAAAAAAAAGAAAGAAAAGATAGCAGCTAAGCAAAGCAAGGTCTGAGGCAAAAGCGTGCGAAATCATACATATCAATATATGTCCAACCCCCTCCCCCTGGTAACCCTCAGACCACTGTTTAATCTGCAAATCCCTCAGGTGTCAAGTGGGTTTCATCTCCAAGGAGCATCATCAGGTTGGTATGCAAGACAGTTGGCCTTGACCAACTCCAAGCACCAGTCTCCAGCATGCGCAGTAGACGGTGAGAACAAAACTCCCCTTTTACAATCTCTCCTGAACTAAATCTTCCCCTCCCAAATACCAAGCCGGAACTTGGGGGAGGCCGTTTTCACCCTCCCAGAGGCTCAAAGAAAGCCTCCAGAGCCTAGGGAGGGCAATCCCCCTGCCCCCTGCCATGGTGCAGGAAGCTGAGTAGGCCATGCCCACCATGGCCATGCCCACCCAGCCCAATCTGGACCAGACTGGGAGCAACCCACCTCTGATCGCAGACTACTACTGATATTGAGGTATGAGAAGGAGTGTGAGAACTTGGGGGCGGAGTTAAAAGAGGTATCAGCCTAGAATCCCTACAAACTATCTGAATCCAACCAACCTTCCTTGAATTTCATGGGCCCTTATCTAACTCCAAGCAGGTGATAACAGTTATTTGAGAAGATACCTGTGCATAGGATTTTAGAAATAATAGTTTAATTGGACCTTCATGTGTAGATCTGATCTTCTGCACCTGACAATTTACTTCAATGGGAAAACTTTCATTCAAGGGCCCAGCACCGTAGCTGAAGACTCGGGAAGGCAGGCGAATTGATTAAAATGTATGAAGGCTCTCCAGATTGTTGCCAGAAATGTAAAAACTCAAATAGGAACCTTTTATGGCCTTTGGTGGACTTGCAAAAAAAAAAAGATAAGCAATATTGGATTGGAATTAACAAAGCAATTCAAAAAGTTTTGAAAATTAATATACAACTCAGACCTATTTCTATTTTCCATTAGGGCTTATGGATAAAGCCTAACAGGAAAAATTGGATGGTATTTTAGTTTCACACATAATAAAAGCAGCACAACTGTGATATGCTTGGCACAGAAAAGATCCTGCAATACTTACAGTAGAAAAATGTTAGTAAAAGCAACAATGGCTAAATTAACAGCTCGTTGTGAGAGAAAAGTTTTTGAAGAAAGTTATTGGAAGCCTTTTAGGGATGTTTTTCAGCAGATGCAAAAAAAAATTTGTCAGATGGATTTGATGATTCCTAAAAATAATTAAGATTTCTCTTTCTCTTTTGGGTGGGATATGGGCACTATTAAATGAAGAGTTGAATGTAATATTTTCATATCACTGGAAGAAGAAATCAGAGGTCATTCTTGGCATAATGTTTTGTTTTCCTCTGCTTTTTAAAATATCTTTCTGCCCCTTTATCTTACATTTTCTTTCTTATCTTAATCTTTCTTTCTGACTGTCACACCTTCCTTCTACTATTTTCCTCACAACAACAACCCTGTGAGGTGAGTTGGGCGGAAAGTAAAAGACTGGCCCACCTAGCTGGCTTTCATGCCTAAGGCGGGGCTAGAACTTAAATTCTCCTGGTGATTGGCCCATAATCACCCAGCCAGCTGTCTTGCCTAAGGCGGGGCTAGAACTTAAAGTCTCCTGGTGATTGGCTCATAATTACCCAGCCAGCTGTCTTGCCCAAGGTGGGGCTAGACCTTAAAGTCTACTGATGATTGGCCCAAGGTCACCCAGCCAGCTGTCTTGCCTAAGGTGGGGCTAGAACTTAAATTCTCATGGTGATTGGCCCATGGTCATCCAGCCAGGTGTCTTTCCTAAAGCGGGGCTAGAACTTAAAGTCTCCTGGTGATTGGCCCATAGACACCCAGCCAGCTGTCTTTCCTAAGGCGAGGCTAGAACTTAAAGTCATCCGCAGGCACGGGATTAGATACCATCAATATGCGGACGATACTCAACTGTATCTGTCCGCCCCGTGCCAAATCAATGAAGCGGTTGACGTGATGGGCCAGGGTCTTGAAGCCGTTATGGACTGGATGAGGGTTAACAAGCTTGTGCTCAACCCAGAAAAGACCGAGTGGCTGTTGTGTTTCCCTCCCAAAGATTTGGCCAATATTCCAACACTCAGGCTGGGGGGTCAAATTCTACACCCCTCAGAGAGGGTTCGCAACTTGGGAGTCTTCCTGGATCCACAGCTGTCATTCGACCACCATTTAACGGCTGTGACCAGGGGGGCATTCGCCCAGGTACGCCTGGTGCGCCAGTTGCGACCCTACCTGAACCGGGAGGCCCTCACAACAGTCACTCGGGCCCTTGTGATCTCTAGGCTGGAATACTGCAATGTGCTCTACATGGGGCTGCCCTTGAGGAGCATCCGGCGACTTCAGCTAGTGCAGAACGCAGCCGCGCGAGTGATTGCGGGTGCACCCCGATTCACCCGCATAACACCTATCCTCCGCGAGCTGCGCTGGCTACCTGTCGATCTCCGGATGCGCTTCAAGGTGCTATTAATCACCCATAAAGCCCTACATGGCAGTGGATCTGGATACTTGAGAGACCGCCTTCTGCCAATTACCTCCCTACGACCTATAAGATCCCATAGATTAGGCCTCCTCCGCATTCCATCGGCCAGCCAGTGTCGGCTGGCAACTACAAGGAGGAGGGCCTTCTCAGCAGTAGCCCCGACCCTTTGGAACGAGCTCCCCGTGGAGATTCGTACCCTCTCCACCGTCCAGGCCTTCCGCATAGCCTTGAAGAACTGGCTCGCCCGTCAGGCCTGGGGATAAGAATTGCTACCCCGCCCGAAGGATGAATGAATGTTGCTTACTATTTTTATTATATGTTGTTGTCTTAATGTTGTATTCCCCCTCTCCCTGGTTTTCTGTGAGCCGCCCTGAGTCCCCTCAGGGAAAAGGGCGGCCTACAAATGCTAATAAACCACTAAACCACTAAGTCTCCTGGTGATTGGCCCATAGACACCCAGCCAGCTGTCTTTCCTAAGGCGAGGCTAGAACTTAAAATCTCCTGATGATTGGCCCATAGACACCCAGCCAGCTGTCTTTCCTAAGGCTAGAACTTAAAGTCTCCATGGTCTCCAGTCAGCTTTCATGCCCAAGACGGGACTAGAACTCACCATCTCCCACTTTCTAGCCTGCTGCCTTAACCACTAGACCAAACTGGCTCTTTCAATTGGATTGAGTGACACGCTTGCCTCCAGCTGAGCATGTGAGCAGCCGCAGTCCCAGCAATAGTAATTAGGTTTGTCTTGCTCTGAGAAGATTAATTTCTCCACCGAACAAACAATTATAGCCCAAGTCCTGCATCCGCAGAAAGCTCGGTCCACGGATGGATTTCAATTAGGGAAGTTAAGCTTTCCTTTGTATAAGGAAAGGGAGAAAGATAACAAGCTGGATTATTAAATTAATCTTCCAATCATGGTGACATCGGGAAAAAAAGATTCTCAATTGACTTGCCCACCTCTCAGGCGGAACAATTGAGTAGATCGATTGTATTTACTGGGTTGTAACAAATTGATAGATAGAAAAGATCTGGAATGAAACGGCGCGGTTTTCCCTTTAGCTTAGCTGATCCTGAAGTCTGTGGTTTAGGATATTAAAATATCCCTTTCAATATTTTTTTTAAAAGAAAGATGCAAGGAAGACAACAGAAGAACAAGACGGTAATGAAATAGCTGTTCAAAGTTTCATTTATAAGAAGCTTATAAAGCTAGTTCGATCTAGTGGTTAAGGCGCCAAGCTAGAAACTAGAAGACTGGGAGTTCTAGTCCAGTCTTAGACCTGAAAGACAGCTGGATGGACTTTGGGCCAATCACCAGGAGACTGTGAGTTCTAGTCCCACCTTAGATATGAAAGTCAACCTGGTGACCATGGTCCAAACACCAGAAGACTGTGAATTCTAATCCCGCCTTAGACATGAAAGTCAGCTGGAGATCTTGGCCCAATTGTCAGGAGACTGTAAATTCTAGTCCCAGTTTAGGCATGAAAATGGATGGTGAATTTGAGCCAACCACCAGGAGGCTGTGAATTCTAATCTCTCCTTAGACATGAAAGTTAGCTGGGTGACCTTGGGCCAATAACTCTTTCAATCCAACCCACTTTACAAGGTTGTTGTTGTGGGGGAAATGTTGCTGTTGTTGTTTGTTAGTTACAAAGTCATGTCTGATCCATTGCGACCCCATGGACAGGGTTCCTCCAGGCCTTCCTGTCATCTATCATCCTCTGGAGTCCATTTAAGCTCACGCCTTCTCCTTCGGTGACTCCATCCAGGCACCTCATTCTCTGTCGTCCCCTTCTTCTTTTGCCCTCAATCTGGGGAAAATAGGAAGGAGTACTAGATAATATTTGCTACTTTGAGTTGTTTATAAAAAATAGTAAAAGCAGGAAAGAGAATAAAATAACAGAGTTGGAAGGGACCTTGGAGGTCTTCTAGTCCAACCCCCTGCCTAGGCAGGAAACTCTATACCGTTTCAGGCTATCCAACATCTTCTTAAAGACTTCCAGTGTTGGGGCATTCACAACTTCTGGGGGCAAGTTGTTCCACTGATTACTTGTTCTAACTGTCAGGAAATTTATCTTTAGTTCTAGGTTGCTTCTCTCCTTGATCAGTTTCCACCCATTGCTTCTTGTTCTACACTCAGGTGCTTTGGAGAATAGCTTGACTCCCTCTTCTTTGTGCAGCCCCTGAGATATTGGAATACTGCTATCATAATAATAAACAAACAAGACCTTCAATTTGATAGGTGTCTTGATAATAACGTAGTTCAGCCTTGGGCAGCCTAACCAAAGAACCTCCAAGACTTTCCCTACCAATACTGACAGGACAAGCCACTAGAATATAAACTGAGAGCAAACCCCACTCTTTACTCTTACTGATGGTGTTGCATAGTACGGATAATGAAAGGTCTACAAGAAAACCACCAAGCTCAGAGAGCACCCAGGACCCTTCATTTTAACCCTGAGCTACAAACGTTCTCCTTGATTTGTATCAAGGGTCTGGGATCAAAAGTGAAGTCCCATCCTATGCTTAAACTAACATTACATTATTTTACGAAATTCACCTCCACAGCCTCAATTCATCCACGAAGTTCCTTGCCCACAATTTTTCATTCAGCGAGAAAGTCCCTTCAAATGCGAATGCCTGGCTTCCTCATAAGATTGGCAGTTTTATTCCCTCCTCTTCACCACCACGTTGCCACTTCATTAATCAGCTCCTCTTCTCGTGAAAAAAGGGATTGAGTGACAGGGGAAGGAACTTTTGTTATTATTTTATTTCACTGCTATATGCAATTTAAAAAGGAGGGGGGAAGGAGGGAGAGGAGAAGGAGGAGGGGGAGGGGAGGAGAAGAAGGAGGAGGAGGAAGAAGAGGAGGAGGAGAGGAGAGAGGAGAAGGGGAGGAGAAGGGGGAGAGGGAGTGGGAGGAGAAGGGGAAGGGGAAGGGTGAGAAGGGGGAGGAGGGAGGAGGGGCAGAAGGGGGAGGTGGAGAAGGGGGAGAAGGGGAGGGGGGAAGGGGGAGGAGAAGGGGAGGAGGAGGGGAGGAGAAGAACGAGGAGGAGGAAGAGGAGGAGGAGAGAGAAGGGGAGGAGAAGGAGGGGGAGAAGGAGAGGAGGAGGGGGAGAAGGAGAGGAGGAGGGGGAGAAGGAGAGGAGGAGGGGGAGAAGGTGGAGGGAGGGGAGGAGGGGAGGGGAGGAGGAGAGGGAGGGGGGAGAAGGGGGAGGTGGAGAAGAAGAGGAGGGGGAGATGAGAAGGGGAGGGGAAGGGGGAGGGGAAGAGGAGAGGGAGTGAGAGGAGAAGGGGAGGGGTGAGGAGGAGGAGGAGGAGGAGGGGAGGAGGAGGAGGAGGGGGGAGAAGAAGGAGGGGGAGAGGGGAGCGGGGAAGGGGAGGAGAAGAAGGAGGAGGAGGAAGAAGAAGAGGAGGAGGAGGAGGATAGATAGTAGTGGTGGTGGTGGTTTAGGGCTTTTCTCATACAAATCTGAGTTATAGAAAGAGGAATTTGTGAAGCCTAGAAATAATTTTTCTTGAGCAGTCGGTATTATCCATTGGGGTTGTCCTATCCATCTTCTTTTTATTCCAGGTACAACTGAGAAGGACTCTCACTTTTCCACTTTGTGAATACACACTGGCAAGCAGGCAGCAGTATCCACAGACAAGGTCAATAAAGGAAAAACAATGATTGCTGGGTCTATGCAATCAAATCTCGGCCCATTTTGAAATGTGTACAAGTCATGAAAAAGGGGAACGGGGTGTTAATCCTGCCCAACCATCCTCCCTCCCTCCCCCTCCCCCCTCTCTCTCCCTCCCCCCTCCCTCCCTCCCTCCCCCTCCCCCCTTCCCCTCTCCCCCTCCCTCCCCCTCCCTCTCCCTCCCCTCCCTCCCTCTCTCTCTCTCTCTCTCTCTCTCGATATTCTTCTTACCCTACTGTAAGAATGATGCTGTTCTTCTCAATAGCTTCGTTGTTTCATTTCTTTGTACAACACCTTCAGTTGTTTCCAGCTTTGTTAATACCAAAACTGCTGAGTTCCTCCTTACTTCTTGCTCCCACCTTTAAATGAAATCTGTGTCTTTTGGCTAAGGCTAAAGATAAATCTCAGGCAACAGCTGGATGCTATGTTTCCAGATATGCAGGGAACCCAAACACCGCTTTCCTGTTTCTCTATTTCAACGATCTCTGAAATAATTCACATTTGGAGCCTAAGACCATCTGGTGGGATCCATCTTCTGGCTGTCAAGCCCATTCTTCCATTCCGGTTAACACCGGCCCAAGTGGAACCAAACTGGATTAACCCAACATGAAACCTAAGGGACGTCTACAGTTGCTTCGATCTGAACATGATGCGTTTAGTGGAAATGTTTCTAAAGGCATCATCACATTCAGAAAAAAAATGCTAAAGAGGGAGACCTGTAGACACTGCTATATATGCAGAGATCTCTCCAAGATCCATATCTGCATTTGAGATTCCCCCAGCTTCAAGGAGTTTCTTTATGTATTTATCAACAAAGGAGAATGTTTGTAGCTCAGGGTGGGAATAAGGGGTCCTTGGTGCTCTCTGAGCTTGATTGCTTTCTTGCAGATGTTTCATTACCACACTGGGTAATATCATCAGTGCTAGGAAGGAATGGGGTTCACTCTCATATATTCTAGTCCCATATAAACTGAAAGGAAACCCTGCTCTTACTAGTACTAGTGTTTGGGTAATGAAATGTCTGCAAGAAAATAACCAAGCTCAGAAATCACCAAGGATCTGCTCTGACCTAGGCTTACCCAAAAAAACATGAAGCAGAGTCTTGGTCCCGACAAAACTCCTTTTATTAAACGACTGTGAATTCCTCTCATTCACATTCAACAAAGGCCTGGCAAACAGTCTTTCGAAGGCGTAACTATGACTACAGAACTTATCTATCTTGGAAAGCTGCCATGTAAATGTTTTCCAAATGAATTGCTGTGCAAGAAAAGCCTGGGCACAGAGTCTCTGAGATTCAGGGAGAGATCTTCACACTCCTGAAACAAATCTAGTGACTGAACAAACCAATTGTTTCCTGCAAAAGCCCACTCCCCTTTCGCTTCTCGTTTATTTCCTATGGGAGGGGCCAATCACCGTCTACCTGTGACTTTACTCCCAGGTCGATCCTGATTTCTGAGTTGTTCTTTTCTTCTGGCGGCTCTGTGCATGTGCATACCGGGAACAGGCTCCAGCTGTTCCTCTGCCTCACTGCTGTCTAGCTCCGTAGGCACTTGATCCCTGCCAGATGGCCTCGGCCCCGTCTCTGCCTCCAACGTAAAGCCTTCATCTGAGCCTTCCTTAGACTCCAGGAATGGCCCATGCTCCTCCCCAACCTCCTCACTGTCCAACTGTGCTACCAGCTTTGCTGGCCACTGGCTGGCTGCCACAGGACTTTACAATCTTCCTCCTCCTCTGCCTTCTAACAGTGATGATTTTACCTAAACATCTGCAAGAAAACACCCAACCTCAGAAAGGACCTCACAATCCTCCTCCTCCTCTTCCTCCTCCTCCTCCTCCTCCTCTGTCTCCAGTGGTGAGATTCAGCCAGCTCGCACCTATTTGGGAAAACCAGTTGTTAATTTTCTAAGCAGTTCAGAGAACCAGTTGTTGGAAGAAATCTCCTTTTGTTTTTTCCCCCCTCTTTGCCGATTACCTCCTCGAGACCGATTAGATCTCATAGATTAGGCCTCCTCCGAGTGCCATCTGCCAGCCAGTGCCGGCTGGCCACTACGCGGAGGAGAGCCTTTTCAGTGGCAGCTCCGACCCTCTGGAACGAGCTCCCCGTGGGGATCCGTACCCTCACCACCCTTCAGACCTTCCGCGCAGCCCTCAAGAACTGGCTATCCTGCCAGGCCTGGGGGTAGAGATTGATCTGCCCCCACCCGAATGTTGGATGAAAGTTGTTTACTTTTTAATTATATGTAATGTTATATGTTATTGTCTGTATCCCCCTCCCTATGAGTTGTTAGCCGCCCTGAGTCCCCTCAGGGAAAAGGGCGGCCTATAAATAAACCCATTCAATTCAATTCAATTCATTCAATTTACAGGGCTAATCCTGTAAGGATGGCAAGAAGGAAGCATTCTGGTGTTGTTTCTAGCCTAATTTTTATTGCCCTGCTTACAGAAACTGCCTCTCCCATTAACCCTTATTGCATTGTAACATCTAGGGCAAAGCACCCATTGACGTGAATGACATTGAGTTGGCCACGCCCACCCAGTCACATGACCACCAAGCCCCCCCCCAAGTTGGTCATTAGGGCAGAGAACCGGTTGTTAAATTATTTGAATCCCACCACTGTCTGCCTCCTAGCACCGATGATGTTACCTAGTTTAGGTGATGAAACACCTGCAAGAAAACAATCAAGCTCAGAGAGCAGCAAGAGCCCCTCGTTATGCATTTTTTGTTTTTACAAATAACTCAATGCAATGACCTAGGGGTGGGTTGCTGCCGGTATTACCTCTGGCTCTGCGCACATTGTGCATTTGCATCTAAAGATGTCTGCGCATGCGCAAAATGTTTAAAAATGGGGGAAAATACATTTCTGCAATGAAAATTGTTCTGCGCATGCGCAGAACCGAAAATCAAGATGGTGACGCCATAGGAGAACTGGTTCAGGGGTGTGGCAGACCTGGGTCACTGCTGGTTCCAGCGACCCAGCCGCCAAGTTACTACCTATTCGGCTGAACCTAGTGGTGGGTTTCAAAGTTTTTTAGAACCTCTTTTGTAGGTGTGGCCTGCTTTGTGGGTGTGGCTTGCTGGACATGTGACTGGGTTGAAGTTGCTTGCCAGCCATGTGACTGAGTGGAGTGGCTTGGTAGTCATGTGACTGGGTGGGCATGGCCAACTTGTAAAATGTGGTGAAACTAACTTAACAACGCTCTTGCTTAGCAACCAAAATGTTGGCTCAGAAACTCTGGCATTTGAAGCACGCAAGTCTTAAATCTGTCAAGTTACAAGACCCTTGCACCCCTAACCCTTTAGAAAAAAAATCTCCAGGGGTGTTCAAACTTGACAGCTTTAAGACTTGTGGACTTCAACTCCCAGAATTCCTCCTCCAGTCATGTTGGCTCAGGAACTCTGGCACTGAAGTGTGCAAGTCTTAAAGCTGTCAAGTTACAAGACCCTTCCACCCCTAACCCTTTAGAAAGAAAACCCAGGGGTGTTCAAACCTGACAGCTTTAAGACTTGTGGACTTCAACTCCCAGAATTCCTCCTCTCGCTCTTCATCTTGATGATGGGCGGACGGGTGGGGGATGGGAGCTGGAACCGGTTCTAAACGGCACTGTAGATTTGTGGAACCTCTTCTATAGAAGAGGTTAGAACTGGCAGGAACCCACCCCTGGCTGAACCGGTTCAAACCAATAGGAACCCACCTCTGCAGTGAACATATCCAACATACCTTTCCCCTTCTATTCTCCCCATAACATCAACCCTGTGAGATGGGCTAAAAGAGTGTGACCAGCCCCAAGGTTACCCAGCTGCCTTTCATAGCTAAGGCATGCAATTTTTGACTATAAGCAAATATATTTTTTCCTAGCCACACATCCTCCTCGCCCTTGGCCAATAAGTGAATTTGAAAAATTCAAAAGCTTACCCTCTATTTTGTCTTTCTAAGTCAGCCTAATAAAGTCATTTCTTTGCCGCAGTTTAATAGATAAAACATCCTTAATCTCCCTGACCTACCCAGATTTTTATTCATCACGTTTTGCCGAGCGCTTAATAATCATTCAGCTATTGTCCTGGCATTCTAAAAAATGATAGTTCAGCCTAAAACCATGGAGCAGTCTTCTATTTTTGTAGCCACGATTGGTACAAAGGAAGAATATTCACAGTATTGTGAATCTCATTAAGGCCCCTTCGCATATAAAGTCCTCGAGGCCCCCTTTTCTAGAAGAAATGGTTCATTTTCTTTTAGCTAGTTAAAACCATTCTCCCATCTCCTGAATAGTAAATTCTGCTAAGGGGTATTTGTCACTGCCCCATAACTGCCTAATGAAACTATCGCTTGGTTCTGTTTAACGGAGATTAAGATTGCCAAGTGTCCCCAAAGCATTTTTCAATACTCTTGAGGTCTATAAACTGTTATATCTCATCAAGTCCTTCTAATTGCCAATTGGGGTATTAAAGAAGAGGTGAGCAGAATTCTGAAAACTCAGTATCCTAATGAACACACACACACACACACACACACACACACACAATCACAAAACAGAACTGGTAAAATCTTCATTTCTGCAGCTGGGACTTTTGTGCAGGTAGGATGTTATTATTATTTCCCATTTTAAAGCTGGCTACCAGCTTGGTGAATTATTGGGTTAATAACGCAAAACCTGAAACAAAAAATTGCATCTTCAACGAAGGACAGGGACAAGAAGAAGGAGAGAGGGTGGGAATGGCTAAGGTACTTGCCTAGAAACTAGGAGAGTGTGAATTCTAGTCCCGTCTTTGGCATAAAATCCAGCTGGGTGACTTTGGGCCAATCTCCAGGAGACAGTGAGTTCTAGCCCCACTTTAGGCATGAAAGCCAGCTGGGTGACTTTGGGCCAATCACCAGGAGACAGTGAGTTCTAGTCCCACTTAGGCATGAAGGCCAGCTGGGTGACTTTGGGCTAATCACCAGGAGACAGTGAGTTCTAGTCCCACTTAGGCATGAAAGCCAGCTGGGTGACTGGGCCAATCACCAGGAAACAGTGAGTTCTAGTCCTGTCTTTGGCATGAAAGCCAGCTGGCTGACTTTGGGCCAGTCACACCCTCTGTCAGCCCACCCACTTCACGGGGTTCTTGCTGTGAGGAAAATAGGAGGAAGAAGGAGTATTAAGAATGCTTGTTCCCTCAAGCTACTTATAAAGTAATAAAGATAGGATAATTAAATAATTTCAAATTGGTAGCAATCAGGTGCAGAAATCTTGCTGCCATCTGATTTCTGGTCACCCATGTGTTGTAACCTAATCCCAGATACATCTTTATTGAAGGAGTGGGGAAAGAGATGAGTCTATGGGAGATCACAGTGAAGCATTCTAAAATGTATGATCCAGCCTTCACGGATCTCTTCACATTCATAAGTAGTGACACTCTTGGGCATTATATGCTACATTTCCAGTTCTAATAAAGGAGACTATTTGTAGTTTAGAGTTGAAATAAGTGGTCTTTAGCTCTTTCTGAGCTTGGTTGTTTTCTTGAAAACATTTTGTTACCAAACTGGGTAACATCATCAATGTTAATGGCATTTGCTCTCCATTTATATTCTAGTGGCTTGCCCTATCATTATTGGTGGGAGTTTATAGATCCGTATTTCAGAGTTGACGGATAAGGACAGGATAGTAAATTTGCAGACAAATAGTTAACCTAAGCACTTAAGGCCTCTGTTGAACGAAACATGCTTCCTGGTGATTACCTGGACAGGTAATATTGTTTTCTCAACAACAGCATCGACGAAATTTGCCATTGATCCTTCTTTCAATTTCTCAGTCTAACCTATAGGTTTAGGATTTTCTACTGATCCCCATCCAAGCACTGACGAAATCTTATTTCTCCAGCTTTTTCAAAATTGGCCAATCTCAACAAGAAGCTGCTGCCTGCTGTGACATTAGCCGAACCTATTGGGAAACATGTAGTGAAAATGATGAGGCCATAATTCTACCTAACCCATTCCTAACGAGATTAGAGCAGTGGAGGGATTCAAAAAATTTTATAACCAGTTTTGTGGGTGCGGCTTGGTGGGCGTGGCATGGCTTGGTGGGCTTGGCAGGGGAAGGAAACTGCAAAATCCCCATTTCCTCCCGATCAGCAGGAACTCGGGAGGCAGAGAATAGATGGGGGTGGGGCCAGTCAGAGGTGGTATTTACCGGTTCTCCAAACTACTCAAAATTTCCGCTACTGGTTCCCCAGAACCGATCAGAACCTGCTGAATACCACCTCTGGATTAGAGACGTTAAGAGAAAGAGAGAGAGATGAACAATGAATCCTGAACCATAGTTTTATTTGTTATGTTTTGAAAAATTAAATATTTTTTCTTTATTTTCATGAAAAGCATTTTGTTCTCTCTTTGGCTCAGCTGCATAATTGACCTTGTGGTTGAAGATTCTCTGGAAATTTGCATCCAGCTTTGCTTTTGCAAATGTTTACATAAGTCTTCATGCTGAGCATGAAAAAGCAGTCACGTGTCAGAAAGAACACTCTAAATTCTTTCCATAATAAGCAGCATATCATGGAAGCCACACTTAGATCCTTCTTCAAACCACACACAAAATGTTACCCCCAAATTTGTTCATTTGTTATAGGCTCCAGCCAAGCCTATAAAAAGTAAGAAAGATAACTTTGACCAAGATAGGACAGATCCATTACCAAAGCAACAAGGGGGAAAAAATACATAATTTAAGAAAGCCAGTTTGATCTAGTGGTTATGGTGATGACCTAGAAACCAGTAGAAGATCAGTTCTAGTCCCATCTTAGGCAAGAAAGCTGGCTGGGTGACATTGGCCCAATCATTGGCAATATTGTAGGTCTTTTGAGCCATGATGGCGCAGTGGTTAGAGTGCAGTACTGCAGGCTACTTCTGCTGATCACCGGCCGCCTGCAGTTTGGCAGATCGAATCTCACCAGGCTCAAGGTTGACTCAGCCTTCCATCCTTCTGAGGTGGATAAAATGAGGACCCAGATTGTTGGGAGCAATAGGTTGACTCTGTAAAGCGCTTAGAGAGGGTGTAAAGCACTATGAAGTGGTATATAAGACTAAGTGCTGTTGCTATTGCTTTGGCAAGTACTTGGGAAGAAAACTAAGACTTGTCCTACATAATTGGTCCAAAGCATAGAACATAGTATAGAGCTCCTTGGCGTACTCTGAGCTTGCTTGTTTTCTTGCAGACATTGTGCAGTGCTGATGATATTACCTAGTTTGGATATTGAAACATCTGCAAGAAACCAAGAGCCGAGGTGGCGCAGTGGTTAGGGTGCAGTACTGCAGGCCACTTCAGCTGACTGTTATCTGCAGTTCAGCGGTTCTAATCTCACCGGCTCAAGGTTGACTCAGCCTTCCATCCTTCCGAGGTGGGTGAAATGAGGACCCAGACTGTGGGGGCGATATGCTGACTCTGTAAACCGCTTAGAGAGGGCTGAAAGCCCTATGAAGCGGTATATAAGTCTAACTGCTATTGCTATTGCTATTGCTATTGCTATTGCTATTGCTAAACCAAGTAAGCTCAGAGAGCACCAAGGACCCCTCATGTCAACCCTGAGCTACAAATATTCTCATTCATTAATAGTATCATAGGACTGGAAGGGATCTCAGAGGTCTTACCTTGCTTAATAGGAGTAACTGTGAGAGGGATCTTGGAGTCCTAGTGGACAACCATTTAAATATGAGCCAGCAGTGTGCAGCAGCTGCCAAAAAAGCCAACACCGTTCTAGGCTGCATAAGTAGAGGGATAGAATCAAGATCACATGAAGCGGGTAAGGCTACACTTGGAATATGGCATCTATGTAAAAAAGATGTGGAGACTCTTGAAAGAGTGCAAAGAAGAGCAACAAAGATGATTGGGGGACTGGAGGCTAAAACATAAGAAGAATGGTTGCTGGAATTGGGTGTGCCTCGTTTGATGAAAAGAAGGACTAGGGGTGACATGATAGCAGTCTTCTAATATCTCAGGGGCTGCCACAAAGAAGAGGGAGTCAAGCTATTCTCCAAAGCACCTTAAGGCAGGACAAGAAGCAATGGGTGGAAACTAATCAAGGAGAGAAGCAACCTAGAACTAATTTCCTGACAGTCAGAACAATTAATCAGTGGAACAACTTGCCTCCAGAAGTTGTGAATGCTCCAACACTGGAAGTTTTTAAGAAGACGTTGGATAACCATTTGTCTGAAGTGGTGTAGGGTTTCCTGCCTAGGCAGGGGGTTGGACTAGAAGACCTCCAAGGTCCCTTCCAATTCTTGTTATTCTCTTCTGTTCTCTTCTGTTCCATCTTCTAGTCCAACCTGCTCAAGGCAGGAGACCTTATACAATGGGTATCAAACTCGATCGTGTCATGGGCCAGATCATGACATATTGTGATGTTTGTTGCCTTTGTGGAACTGGGGTGGACATGGCTTGCATGTAACGTATCCAGCCTGTGGGCCACCAGTTTAATAGGCCTGCCTTATACTATCCTAGTCAATGGATGTCCAGTCTATTTTTGAAAATCTCTAGTGATTGAGCATCCACAGTACTGGAAGCAAGCTATTCCAGCAAATAGTCAGAAAATTTCTCCTTACTTCTGGTTTGGGTCACTCCTTAAGAAGCTTCCACCCATGTCATCTTGTCCTGCCCTCAGGTGCTTTAGAAAATAAATCAATCCAAAAGTATTGGATTAAAATTTGGAAATGGAGACAACAAATTAGAGAGGAACAAATAGAAGATCAATGGGAACTCTTTCTGCTGGGAATAAACAAGGGGAAATATAGAAAGAAAATTAAATACATACTAACATATCTGTTGACTAGAGCCAGAATAATGTTTTCCCAGTGTTGGAAACAAAGTAATATTCCCCCAGATGAATGAGTGATTCAGAAAAATTCTAGACTGCGCAGAAATGGACAAGTTAACATTAAGCCGAGAAACAATAGAGCAAGGTATAGAATTGCCGCTGAATGTATATAAATATAGAAGCGATATAAGACTGATATATAAAGGTATGATGACACACCAGTGTTAATGTGATGATTGTAAGATGTGATAGAGGGAAAAAAGAAATACAAATTTGATCTACAGAGAATAAGTTAATCCCCTTTTCTCTGTGCAGCCCCTCAAGTACTTGAAGACTGCTATCATGCCCCCCCCCCCATAATCTTATCTTTGATAGGTTAGACATACCCAGGTCCAGTGGTGGGTTTCAAAAATTGTTTGAACCTACTCTGTGGGTGTGGCCTCCTTTATTGGAGTGGCTTGCCACCCATGTGACCGGATGGGAGTGGCTTGCCGCCCATGTGGCCGGATATGAAGATGCCGACGACACTTGTCAGAACCACCTTAAATTACCTTACACACAGCACTGGCATGCATAAGAATATGATGTAAACTTGTTTTTTAAAAGGCATCTTTGGTTTGCGTTAAAACAACTTCAACACACGCAATGTTCTGATTGCACCACAAACACAGCAGCCATCCTTACCTTTCACAGAGGCACTGAGTTTTATAAATATGAGCATGATAGTGTAGAATAATCATATCCAAGGACCAGTGGTGGGTTTCAAAAAATTTTGGAACCTCTTCTGTAGGTGTGGCCTGCTTTCCGGGTCCACTGGTGGAACCTCTTCTAACCGGTTCGGTAGTTTTGACGAACCGGTTCTACCGAATAGGTGCGAACTGGTAGGAACCCATCTCTGCCCAGGTCCCTCAACCATTCATTGTGTGATTTAGTCTCCAGAGCTTATCTTGAGATGTACTATCTGTCTCCATCTTGTTGATTTTACCTTCTTTGCAGACACCTCTAGAAGTGGGGGCAGGGAGAATGTGTGGATAAATGTAGGGTAAAGCTCCTTGACCCTAACAACAAGATACTCTTTCTTTCTTTCTTTCTTTCTCTTTCTTTCTTTCTTTCTTTCTTTCTGTTCCTCTCTAGGATTCTCTTATGTTCAAAAAAGGGAAGCCTAAGAAGACGCAATTATACAAAGGAACGGAATTTGAAGTAGTCTGGTAGCACATTTCTCACTAATTAATTTTATTAAAAGGCATAAGCTTTTGTGAGCTGCAACCCACCTCAATGGATGCGTGGAGTGGCTAGACTGATATATGATTTAAATTTATACCAGTCTAGACACTCTACGCATCCGATGAATTGAGCTGCAGCTCACAAACGCTTATGGCTTTTAATAAAATAGGCTAATCAAAAAAAAAAAAGAGGTGCTATCAAATTCCTTCTGATTTTTCTTTTGCTAACCATGGCTCTCCCCCTATAGGATTTGCAGAGCACGGAGCCGATGAGTAAAAATAAGCAGTTTTCTGTGCCAAATAGAAAAGTCAAAAAGAGGAAAAGTCAGTCCAACTCAAGGCCAGGCAAAATCTTTCCTAAGCATCCTGTTCTTTGAAAAAGCAACTTTCAGTTTGAAAAATAGCAAATAGCAAAAGCATTTAGGTTTATATATTGCCCCATAGTGCTCTACAGCGCTCTCTGGGTGGTTTACAATGGATTTGCATATCCCCCCCCCGCACAATCTGGGTTCTCGTTTTACCGACCTCCCAAGGATGGACGGCTGAGTCAATCTGGAGCCTCGTCAGGATCGAACTCCTGGCAGTGGGCAGAGTTTGCCGGCAACACTGCATTCTAAGCACTGCGCCTTCCTAAAGAAAGCATTGCGCACCAGAAACAGAATAGCTTCTACCCCCTCCTGCAACTGATTCATAAGCCATCTCAGTGGTGGGTTTCAAAAAATTTTGGAACCTACTCTGTGGGTGTGGCCTTCTTTGTGGGAGTGGCTTGCCAGCCATGTGTTCTTTCTTTCTTTCTTTCTTTCTTTCTTTCTTTCTTTCTTTCTTTCTTTCTTTCTCTCTCTCTCTCTCTCTCTCTCCTTCCTTTTGTCTCTCTGTCCCTTTTTTTCTTATTTTCTTTTATCTCTCACTCTTTTTCTTTCGTTTTTCTTTTTTATTTATTCCTTCCTTCCTTTCTCTTTCTCTCTCTGTGTCAGTCTGTCTGTCTGTGTGGGGCGGGGGGAGTGGTGGGTTTCAAAAAATTTTGGAACCTCTTCTAACCAGTTCGGTAGATTTGATGAACCGGTTCTACCGAATAGGTGCGAACTGGTAGGAACCCACCTCTGAGCCATCTCCTCCCATATAGATTCTACTTGGTCTAAAGCTGGAGATCTTACGTATTGGAGAGTTTGTTGCTCTTCTGCCTGCAGCATCACAACTGTGATTATTTATAAGACTTATCTTAGCCTTTATTTCAGGAGCTCAAACAGCATAAATATCCCATATCTCCAGAGAGGGGGGGAGGGAGGGAGAGGGGGAAGGAGGGAGGGAGGGAGGGAGGGGAGAGAGGAAGAAGCTCAAAATCACCCGTTCTCACTCTGGGGAATCTAAAGCCCTCCCCTTGACTTTAATTCAACCCAAGGAAAGACATAATGAAGTAAATTGCCTGGATCAGGTGAACCGGCGGCAGCGGGAGGCTCCACCCACCCACCTGGACACTTCTGCGCATGCGCCAAAGTGTCACACAAGAGTGCAAGCACGCATGAGCGAACTGGTAGTAAAATAAATTGAAACCCACCACAATATGGTATGGTATTATGGTATGTCCTCAATAACAATTGAGCCCAAAATTCTGTTGCTAAGTAAAACAGTTGTTAAGAGAGTTTTGCCCCATTGTAGATCTTCCTCACCATTGTCGTTAAGTGAATCTGGCTTCCTCATTGATTTTGCTTGTCAGGAGGTCGCAAATGACAATTATTTGCGACTTCCTTACAAGGTCTTCTAGTCCAACCCCCTGCTTAGGCAGGAAACCCTACGCCACTTCAGAGAAATGGTTATTCAACATCTTCTTAAAAACTTCCAGTGTTGGAACATTCACAACTTCTGGAGGCAAGTTGTTCCACTGATAAATTGTTCTAATTGTCAGGAAATTTCTCTTTAGTTCTAGGTTGCTTCTTTCCTTGATTAGTTTTCATCCATTGCTCCTTGTTCTGCCATCAGGTGCTTTGGAGAATAGCTTGACTCCCCCTTCTTTGTGGCAACCCCTGAGATATTGGAACACTGCTATCGTCTCTCCCCTAGTCCTTCTTTTCATTAAACTAGACATACCCAGTTCCTGCAACCATTCTTCATATGTTTTAGTCTCTAGTCCCCTAATCATCTTGTTGCTCTTCTCTGCACTCTTTCTAGAGTCTCCACATCTTTTCCACATCGTGGTGACCAAAACTGAATGCAGTATTCCAAGTGTGGCCTTACCAAGGCATTACAAAGTGGTATCAACACTTCATGTGATCTTGAGTCTATCCCTCTGTTTATGCAGCCTAGAACTGTGTTGGCTTTTTTGGCAGCTGCTGCAAATGGCTGGCTCATATTTAAATGGTTGTCCAAGATCCCTTTCACAGTTACTACTATTGAGGATTGTACAACCTATACTGTACCTCTGCATTTCGTTTTTCTTGCCTAAATGTAGAAGCTTACTCTTTTCACCATTGAATTTCATTTTGTTAGTGCACAGTGTTCAAGACTAACAGAGTCGCAGTTACAGCATCCAATAGAACAACATCCAGACCTCAGTATCATAAAACCTGGATTTCTTAAGTAGCCAAGCAGCTGTGACCCATATAGGAATGGTGCCAGACTGTCTCGTATGAATGAGGATTAAATTATTGATACGGCGTTGGTGTACCGGCTGTGGATATAGCCGTCAGCAACAGGAGCACCAGATGCTCCATTAACCATTCATGGCTTCGCACCAGCTGACCTTGTCTTTTTCCCAGCAACTCCGAAGAGGAGGGCGAAGAGATTCCCTTGGCTTCTCTCAGATAGTTGACAACCCAAATTCATCTCCCCATCTGTTTTGCTTTCCGAGTGAGCTCATCAGGAAACATTATGACAAGGGATTGGTAATTGGGATGTAACCATGCCTACGGCTTACACTATTGATTTTTCAGAACTGGCTATTAAGAGGAATCATAGAGTTGGGTGTTAGCCTAGATCGCCCACTCCCTCTCTGTGGAAAAATCTAATTTAACTGAGGAAACGTAAAGGCACATAGAGGCAGACTTTCGGCCACCATTGAGCCTAATGTTTCCGTTGCTAAGCAAGACAGTTTTTAAGTGTGCCTCATTGAATGGCTTTTTTGACACCCTTGTCAGGTGAAACATGAAGTCGTTAAGTGAATGTGGCTTCCCCCATGGACTTTGCTTTTCAGAAGCTGGCTGCAAATGTTGCAGATAGTGATCACATGACCCTAAGGAGCAGTGGTGGGTTTCAAAATTTTTTAGAACCTCTTCTGTAGGTGTGGCCTGCTTTGTGGGAGTGGCTTGTTGGACATGTGACCGGGTGGGAGTGGCTTGCTGGCCATCTGACTGGGTGGGTGTGGCCAACTTGTAAAATGTGGTGAAACTCACTTAACAACGCTCTTGATTAGCAACCAAAATGTTGACTCAGAAACTCTGGCATTTGAAGCATGCAAGCCTTAAAGCTGTCAAGTTACAAGACCCTTGCACCCCTAACCCTTTAGGAAAAAACCCCAGGAGTGTTCAAACTTGACAGCTTTAAGACTTGTGGACTTCAACTCCCAGAATTCCTCCTCTCTCTCTTCATCTTGATGATGTGCAGACGGGCAGGGGGAGGGAGCTGGAACCGGTTATAAACGGCACTGTAGATTTGTGGAACCTCTTCTATAGAAGAGGTTAGAACTGGCAGGAACCCACCCCTGCTAAGGAGATACAAGTTCCATGCTCCTTGATGTACAGTCATGTTGGCCATAAGACCATAGAGATGTCTTCAGACAACACTGGCTCCCGCAGCTAAGAAAAAGAGGTGAGCATTGCCCCCCGGGGGGAGGGTTAACTGAACAAGGAAAACCCTCATGAATCAATGGTGGCCGAAAGTCTGCCACTATGTGCCTTTACATTTCCTCGGTTAAATTAGATTTTCAACAGAGAGGGAGAGGGCGATCTAGGCTAACACCCAACTCTATGATTCCTCATAACAGCCAGTTCTGAAAAATCAATAGTATAAGCCATTGGGATGGCGAAACCGTCATAAATACATGCCAGTTCTGAGTGTCCAAATTTTGATCACATGACCACAGGGGTGCTGTAGTGATCATAAGTGTGGAAACTGGTCATAAGTCACATTTTCAGTGGCATTGTGAAGTTCGTCCATCATGTTCGAAGAGGACCTTGACATCTAACAGGTTGGGGAATGTCCATGGTGTGTCCACAGATGGCTGGTAAGGCCTATACGGGCACAAAATGTTCTGCCACTTGTCGGGCAGGCATGTGTGGGCACCATTGTTGCTGCATTTTCAGCTCTGGCTTTGTGGAGTGCTCACTTCTCTTGTGCTACGGTTGTCCTTCTGTCCTCAGATGTCTGGCAGCCCTGGTGGATCAGCGTGCGCCATGTCGATCGATAGATCTTGTGCCCGGGTTTCCCAGGAGGTGGTGTCGATACCCAGGGACTTGAAGGAGGCTTTCAACGTGTCTTTGCATCACTTCCTTTGTCCGCCGTGCGATCGCTTTCCTTGAGACAGCTCACCCTAGAGGAGCTGTTTGGGAATGCGGTGGCCTGGCATCCTTGCAATATGGCCTGCCCAGCGAGTCTGGGCTTCCATCAGCAGGCTTGCTCTGGAGAGGACTTCTGTGCCTGGCACCTTGTACCAACAGTCACTAAACCAATGGTCATAAGTCAAGGACTGCCAGGATTTCCAGAAATACAGCCAGTTTTCTTTTACAATGTATTAACTTTTGATATTTCTTTCAAAATATCAATAAACTTTTAAGTGCTCCCGATAACCACTTCCCATGTTGACCCTACTGAGTCGAGGAAGTTTGTCCTGAGAAAAGAAACATGAATATCCAGTGAAAACGGCTTATTCTCATTCCCCGTCTGAGTAATTTCTATCTTTTCATCCTGCGGTCACGGGGATTCAAAGATCAGATGATTAGGAAACATTCCCTGAGAATAGTTTTACAAGGAAAACAGTAAAAGCCTTGGGATTTACAAGGTAAAAGGAGAAGCGGCGGGGGGGGGGAACGCAAGGGGAGAATAGCATGGTGGAGATTGAGGTGGGGATACATCTAAACATTTGATACTAGAGATCTTGAAGGAAACAGCTGTTCCATAACAGATTAGTCACTTATCATAGATTACACACTGGCTACTGCAACCAAGACCTTGACACCGTGATTTTATTTCCTGGCTGCTGGAACTACTGCAACAATCAAGAGTAGAGAGAATCCGATATTTCTTATCGGAAGCAGAATCAACTCAAGAGGCCTTCTGCAGGCTTCCACCAGTTACCGAGTCCAAGCACTGAAGGAAGCAATTAAGCTGGATCATTGTCTCCAAATTACAATAATTCCAACATTTTGTGTGCAAAAGGTCATATTCACGGTGCTTTATATCTGTCATCTACATCTGTCGGTCCTCGGTCTGCCTCTCTGTCTATATCTATCTATTTATCTATCATCTATCTATGTATCTATCATCCACCATTCTATTTATCCATCCATCCAATCCATCTATACATTTATTCATTCATTGATCCATCCATACTTCCATCCAATAGATTCATTTATTTATTGATCCATCCATTCTTCCTTCCATCGATTGATTAATCCATCGATCCATCCATCCATCCCTCCATTCACCCATCCTTCCTCCATCCAATTCATTCATTCATCCATTCATCCATCCTCTATCCATCCAATCCATCCATCTCTCTAATCCATCCATAAATCCATCTATCCAACATGACTTACAATTGTAATTGCCAGGTTCAATTATGGTCATAACTTGAGGACTACCTGTACTTAGAAACCATACACTTGGAAAAATGCTGGTCCAGATTTCCTAGACTAGAAACTTTCAGATGTGCAAACGTCAACTCACAGAATCCCCCAACCAGCATTCTGGAAGTTGAAGTCCATACCTCTGAACATTACATGTTAAGATACGGTGGTCTAGGTTGTAGGTTTTAGTAAGAACTTGACTTTTTATTTCTCTGCAATGCATCCTCATTGCATTGCTTTTATAATTATCATGCTGCTCATATCAGGAATTAATTTATTTGGAACCTGGCATCCACATCGAGAAGGTCATGAAAACAAATGAAAGTATTAAGAAAAGGGTTGGGAACATGACTAGATCTCCCCCTCCCTATTTGTGGTAGTCTCTGAGGCACCATGTGGTTACAGTTAAACCAAAATTTTGACTCATATGACTGGGGCTTCCAATCATCCAGGTTACTTCTGAGACAATATGTGTGAATAGTCCAAATGTATCATCACTGATTGTGTGGATTTATGAGATGGAAGAAATTTTGCATTCCCTTGAGGTTAAGCACTTGCTGGAACAGCCAGTAAAATTATGTTCTTCTCTTTATCAATTTGTTTTGCAAATGGAAGAAACTTGGGCTTTGACCTGAGATCATTCTTATTATTTATGAAACTTCTGGTTTCATAAAGACAATAGCTCTGGGACAAGATAAGATGGGATGAAATGAGACAGAACAGGACAAGCAAGATGGTATGGAATGGGATGGGGTGGGACAGGAGGGGATGGAATGGAACATGATGGGAAGGGATTGGATGGGACAAGGCAGGACAAGGCAGGGCAGGATGGGACAGGACTGGGTAGGATGGGACATGATGGAATGGGATAGTGTAGGATGGGACTAGATGGGATGGGATTGGATGGGATGAGACAAGATGGAATGGAACAAGACAGGATGGGGCAGGATTGAATGGGATGAGATGGGATGGGATAGGACGGGATGGGATGGGATAGGACGGGACAAGGTGGGATGGAATGGGATAGGACAAGGTGGGATGGGACAGAACAGGACGTGACAGGATGGGATGGGATAGGACGGGACAAGATGGAAGAAGATGGGATGTGACAAGATGGGACAGAACAGAACAGGATGGGGCAGGATTGAATGGTATGAGATGGGATGGGATAGGACAGGACGGGATGGAAGAAGATGGGATGGGACAGAACAGGACCAGATAGGGCAGGATTGAATGGGATGGGATGGTATGGGATAGGACAGGATGAGATGGGATGGGACAGAACAGGACTGGATGGGGCAGGATTGAATGGATGGGATGGGATAGGACAGCACAAAATGGGATGGGATTGGACAAGGTGGGATGGGATGGGACAGGACAGGAGAATCTGGGATGGGGTGAGATAGGACAGAACAGGACAGGATGGATCAGGATGGGCAGGACAGGACAGGATGGGATAAGGTGGGATAGGATGGAAAAGAGCAAGACATGATGGGATGCGATGCAATGTGATGGAGAAATATCTGCTTCATCATATTTTCCTGACTCATGATGACCTCGCAGAATGCTCAGAAACATCCTGAGAGCTGTCTATAATGGGATGATGAGAAATAAACAGTAAGCATAAGACCTCTGGGAGAAAAAAAAATCTCATTTTTTCCCCACAATTCTAGGTCATATATCACCCTGGCTTCAGGACGAGATGCAATGCTCTCATCTTCCCAAATGCAGGCAAGTTAATTAGGGTGAATTCTATGCCACGGTGTCATTGTTTAGAAACTTTTTAAAGGAATTGCTCGCTGATGTGATCATCGTCAAATATAGAAATTGACTCCTTGGGTTAAATTTTTAAGCAGCTGGTACGACGATCAGGTATCTCCTTTGAAATTAATGACTGCCTTCCCTTTGCTGGAAAACATCATTGCTTTTTCAAAGAGAACCAATATGCTCTAATGCAAAGTGATGCTTTCCCTAATGAAATAAGATAATTGCACTAATGGCCTGACCAAGGATGCTAAGTTCACAATGTACAACTTATAATGAGGCCTCTGGATCGATACATCTCTTTGCCTAGTCACTCTGAGCAGGCTGGATTATAATATGTTTGAGAAGATTAAAGGCTTTAGGAAATAGTTGGAAGTTAACCCCCCCCCCTCCGAACCTGAAATGCCTCCCACAAGCCAAATTATTCAGTCTGATAGAGGAACAGGAGATGGCCGATGAAAGGGTTAAGGATGCCTCTGGCTCATTTTCAACAATGTTATCCTGTTTCGTAGTGCATAGTTCACTCCCCTTCAATACAAGGTGACTGTGTGTTGTGGCCTGCCTGCGAAGCTGGCAACAGACTGGGCAACAGGAGGCTGGGGAGGAACATGGACCAGTCCTGGAGCCTGAGAAAGGCTCTGATGAAACATTCTAAATTGCAGGGAGGGAGAAAGTGCCTGGCTTGGCTACAATCCATGTGGAGAGAAAAAAATAAAATAGTGGTTTTATTAGCAACACAATAAGTGTGGTGTATCTGGCGGGGGGAGGCGGGGAGGCAAATGCTGTTTTAGATCACATCAACAGACGTATACCTTCCAAATCACAGGAAGCAATTATTCCACTTTATTTTTCTTTGGACGCAAGGAGTGTTAAGTTCCATTTGGAGCGCCACGTTGTAAGAAAAATCCAGAAAAAAAAGAAAACTGGAGCACGTGCCCCAAAGGACAAGGAGAATGAGGAAGGAGTTGGAAATTAATTTTTGTAAGGAGAGGCTTGAGGGGTCTTCTGTATCTGCTGAGCCTTGAAAAGAGAAGTTGGAGAATAGTTATAGCTTTATTTGGCAAGCATCAATAGCAGTAGCAGTTAGCAATAGCAGTTAGACTTATACACCGCTTCATAGGGCTTTCAGCCCTCTCTAAGCGGTTTACAGAGTCAGCATATCACCCCCACAGTCTGGGTCCTCATTTCACCCACCTCGGAAGGATGGAAGGCTGAATCAACCTTGAGCCGGTGAGATTAGAACCGCTGAACTGCAGATAACAGTCAGCTGAAGTGGCCTGCAGTACTGCACCCTAACTACTGCACCACCTCGGCTCTTTTTAGAAGAAGGGCCACAGAAGAGAAAGTCAAGATATGCTCTCTATTGTCCCAAGTTCCCAGATATAAAATAAAGATTTAAAGTTACCAGAAATTATCCTTTGGTTAAATGTTAGGGAAAAACCTCTTAGCAGTCAGTGCAATTGAAAAGATAGATGGGATCCCTTTGACAGAATAACAGAGTTGGAAGGAACTTTGGAGCAGTGGTGGGATTCAATTTTTTTTACTACTGGTTCTGTGGCCGTGGCTTGGAGGGCGTGGTGTGGCTTGGTGGGTGTGGCAGGGGAAAGATACTGCAAAATCCCCATTACCTCCCGATCAGCTGGGACTCGGGAGGCAGAGAATAGATGGGGGCAGGGCCAGTCAGAGGTGGTATTTACTGGTTTTGTGAACTACTCAAAATTTCCGCTACCGGTTCTCCAGAACTGGTCAGAACCTGCTGAATACCATCTCTGCTTTGGAGGTCTTCTAGTCCAACCCACGGCTCAGGCGGGAAGTCCTACACTTCGTATTATGATAACTGATCTAGTGGTTAAGACACCAGACTAGAAACCAGGCGACATTGAGTTCTAGTCTCACCTTAGTCGTGACAATTGTCTGCTGTGACTCTTTTTTTTCTGATTAAGGTTTTTTTTTAATTTTTCCATTTTCTTAACATATAAATCACATGTATACTATTACATAACCAACTCATAATGTATTGTTAAATGTTTACATCAATTCATCTTACCAACAACTCCCCAAAACCAATTATTGGCTCTTCTGCTCTCCATACACCACATTTGTACTTTATCCATCACTTTCTTCTCCCTCTCTCCTCCCCCTCCCTACCGCCTTTCTTCCCTCTGTCTTTCTCTTCTCAACTTCCCCTTCCTCTCTCCTTCTCCTCCCTCCCCTTCCCACTCCTCACTCCTCTCCTCCTCTTCCCCCCCCCATTTGCCCTCTCTCCTATCCCTCTCTTCTTCCCTTACCTCTCTCCTCTACTTCCCACTCTTCATCTCATTTACTTGGTGTATTTCAGCTTCTGAGCAAGCTCCCTTTTATGTTGATGATATTTATAATTCTTTTTCAATATGCATATATTGTCTGGGTGACGCTGAACCAATCACCGGGAGACTGTGAGTTCTAGTCCTACTTTCGGTACAGAAAACAGCTGGGTGATTTTGAGCAAATCAGAAGGACACTGAGTTTTCGACCTACCTTAGGATAGGATTCAAATAATTTACTAACCAGTTCTCTGCCCTAATGACCAGCTGGGTAGGCGGGGCTCGGTGGTCATGTGATCATGTGGACGTGGCCAAGTCAATGTCACTCAGGTCGATGGGCACTTCGCCTTAGTTGTTACAATGGTAATAAGGGTTAACTGGAGAGGCAGTTTCTGTAAGCAGGGCAATAAAGATTAGGCTACTAACAACACCAGAATGTTTCCTTCCCGCCTTCCTTACAGGATTAGCCCTGTAAAGTGGGAAAAAACAAAATATTTCTTCCAACAACCAGTTCTTCCCGAATAGGTGCGAACTGGCTGAATCCCACCACTGTACCTTAGGCAACGAAAGCAGCTGGATGAATTTAGCAAATCACCAGGAGACTCTGAGTTCTAGTCCTACCTTAGGCATAGAAAGCAGCTGGGTGATTTTGAGCAAATCACTGGGAAACTGTGAGTTCTGGTTCTAACAGGCATGAAAGCGATCTGGGTGATTTTGGGGCCAGTCCTTTCCTCTCAGCCAGGGGTGGGTTCCTACCGGCATTACTACCGGTTCGGTGCCCAAATAATAGCAATAGCAATAGCAGTTAGACTTATATACCGCTTCATAGGGCTTTCAGCCCTCTCTAAGCGGTTTACAGAGTCAGCATATTGTCCCCAACAACAATCCGGGTCCTCATTTTACCCACCTCAGAAGGATGGAAGGCTGAGTCAACCTTGAGCCGGTGAGATTTGAACAGCCGAACTGCAGTCAGCTGAAGTAGCCCGCAGTGCTGCACTCTAACCACTGCGCCACCTGCGCCTGTTGCTTTGTGCATGTGCGCATTTGCATCTAAAAAGGTCTGCGCATGCGCACATTTAAAAGGGAAACAAAATTACATTTTTTTCAATGAAGATTGTTCTGCGCCTATGCAGAACAGAAAATCAAGATGGCGCTGCCGAGGATAGAATTAGTTCTCGTGCGTGTCTGGCTGAGTTACTACCTGTTCGGCTGAACCGGGACGAAGCGGTAGGAACCCACCTCTGCGAGTCTCCACCCAACCCACCTCAAAGGCTTGTTGCGGTGGAAATATGTTTGCTGCCTTGAGTTACTTGTATTTAAATTTTTAAATGCTTTTATTTTGCTGTGAGCCGCCCAGAGTCCCAATGGGAGTGGGCGGAATACAAATTTTATTAAAGTTAAAGTTAAAGTAAAGCAATAAAGGTGTGATGGATACAAATTAAAAAGCAAATAAAAATAACTAAAGGAATAGGAAAGAAACATAATCCACAGAATTGTGCGTCATGAAAGCCCAGCTCCTTCCTGTGATGCAGAAAACCACCCATGGAAAAATGTATCAGCAGCAGCAACATGACTCAGCATTACCAAAGTCTGGCTCATCATTTGCTGCATTAGTCAGTTAAAGCAGAGCTTCGCAGCAATGTTCTCCTTGTGGATTACAATTCAGGTGGTCAAAAGATGCTCATCCAGGTCTATCCCAAAGGTGCTTCTTCAGGAGGCAACTGGACTTCCCTGGGGTTTTTTTTTTCCTTTTGAAGATGTTTCTCTTCTCATCCAAGAAGCTTCTTCAGGTCTGACGGGATAGTGGGGAATGGAAGGATTTATATTCCTTGCAGACAGCTGGTCCTTTCCATCCTTTTAGAGCAGGGCTGTCAAACTCACGGATGAGTCATGCACTGGCCACGCCAACACCCTGTTTAGCAAAGAGGGAGGGGAGTCCCGATACGTCACGTGATGTCGCCGAGACGATGCCAGATTGACATCTTTGTTTTAGAGGGTCGTGGAAGCACTTGGAGGTTTACCTGTGTCCTCAGGGTCACCTGAGTGATGCTCCTGGTTCCTGGAGTCTGCAATTTTTTTCCCCTCTGAAAACCCATTTCCTACTCCCACACTATTCCAAGGGTGACCTGGATGGCTGAGAATATCTACAGACACCCAGATCTATATTTCTGCAATGAATTCAGAATGAACCCAGAATGCCCATGTTGTTTAGTCAACATCCCATATCCTAGTCCAGTAATGGAGAACCTTTTTGGCATTGAGTGCCCAAACCAGAACATGCATGCATTCTGGTTTTTTGGCCATTTTTGGCAGGGTTTTGAGCCATTTTCAGGCTGTTTTCAGACCATTTTCAGGATGTTTGGGGGCTGTTTTCAGGCCATTTTCAGGTCATTTTCAGGCTGTTTTCAGGCCATTTTGGGGCTGTTATTGGCCCAACAAATGGCCAGAAAACAGCCAGAAAAAACAGCCTGTTTTGGGGGCATTTTTTTGTGCCATTTTCTGGTGCTTCAGTGCCCACAAAGACCAGTTGGCGCACTGGAAACCAGAAGAGCAGCTGGTGACAATGTGCCAGGGGTGGGTTTCAACCGGTTCGCGACGGTCCCCGCATACAAGACCAAATAAATAAATAAATAAATAAATAAATAAATAATAAAAATGGTGGGCGGAACGGGTTTGCTGTAACTCTGCTTTATAAATTTTATAAAGTTACTTCCCTACTTTATAAATCACCATTACTGTGGAACCGGTGGGCGGTTAGAAAATTTTACTACTAACAGAGATACAAAAGTGGGCGGTAGGTATAAAAAGGTTGACTACCCCTGATCTAGAATATGTTATGAAGATGTATTGTGATTGGATGATTTTAGGATAATTTAATGGAATGTTATCATATAATCCTATTCTAGATTTTTAATATTATATATAAAAGGACGTAAAAACAATTATAGTCAAATTAAAGTTGAGATATAATAATTGTCATATACATGAATACAGGTGAATTTAAAATATGCGATTTAATATGAAAAACAGGTGGTGACTATGGAAGAGATGCATGGAAATACTGTAACCAACTGACACGCTTTCTACAATTTGTAATGGAAGATGGGTTGTTTTTTTTTACTTTTATTTTTATGTTTGTTTGTCCTTGTTCAAAAACAAATAAAAATTGTTTTAAAAAAAGAATTGGAGTGGCAGCAGTAAAATAAATTAAACATCTTCATTGTGGTTAAGATCATGCAATGTTTTATTCTGCTTGCAACGTTCTTCCAACTCCAACTAGAAGAAAAGAAAGCAAGGGTTGTAAAATGGCTCATTTAACTGATTTTTGAAGATTGTCTCTAAGTTATAGACATCCAGCTCACAATAGCCAAGAAACACAAGCTGCTCTGAATGTATCTGCCCTTTGAATTAGTTTAGGCAAAAAGTGCAGCTAGGTGTATAAACAATACCTTAATTGTAAGGTCACACAAACAGAATCTTGCACGTCTGAAATTAAATTTCTCCCAAACTAAGTTCAAAAAACGCTAGAGAATTTCTGGAAGCTTTGCACTCTGCCCAATTGGCCATCGCCACCCTGAGTCCTTGGGAGAAGGGTGGCATATAAATCCAATAAATCAGAGGTGGGTTCCTACCAGTTCACACCTATTCGGTAGAACCGGTTCGTCAAATCTACTGAACCGGTTAGAAAAGGTTCCACCAGTGGACCCGGAAAGCAGGCCACACCTACAGAAGAGGCTCCAAAAATTTTTGAAACTCACCACTGGTCCTTGGATATGATTATTTTACACTATCATGCTCATATTTCTAAAACTCAGTGCCTCTGTGAAAGGTAAGGATGACGACTGCGTTTGTGGTGCAATCAGAACATTGCATGTGTTGAAGTTGTTTTAATGCAAACCAAAGATGCCTTTTAAAAAACAAGTTTACATCATATTCTTATGCATGCCAGTGCTATGTGTGAGGTCATTTAAGGTGGTTCTGACAAGTGTCGTCGGCATCTTCATATCGGGTCACATGGGCGGCAAGCCACTCCCATCTGGTCACATGGGCGGCAAGCCACTCCCACAAAGTAGGCCACACCCACAGAGTAGGTTCGAACAATTTTTGAAACCCACCACTGCAATAAACCTAATCTAACCTAACAGTCACATAGACATAAACAACATCTACCGACTGTGCAAAAGACACAATCAACAAGCCAAACGGAACAAAAGGAACAAAATACCACCACCCCACCCACCAGCAATCAAAATCAATAAAATGGCATCTTGAACTGTTTTTCAAGATTATCTCTAGGTTTGACATTCAGCTCGACATTCAATAGTGTGAAAATTCTGGGTATGATTGTGCTTGCAGAATAGTGGTTAAAATATGCCAGAGTGATTTATACTTCCTTATCAGTAACAGAGAATTATAAGTAGTAGCTAAGTAGCTGATCATTTATAACTTGTCTATCTTGTACTAAATAGTTTTATTCGAAAGCCTCAATTGATCAGAGCCAGGGTGAGAAATGGAGGCTAGAAATCTATGGTATTTCTGACGATAAAACATGGTATGTGAATGATTGCAATCTGGAAGTTAATGGCAGCATATGGTAGAGAATGAAATAATTCATTCATGCAGGCATTATCTATTTGTAGATGTTGTAGAACCAATGGCATGCGTGCTACAGGTGATATGCAGAGCCATCTCTGTGGGCTCATGAGCCCTCACACTAGATGAGCTCCAGGGGTGGGTTCCTGCCAGTTCTAACCTCTTCTATAGAAGAGGTTCCACAAATCTACAGTGCCGTTTAGAACCAGTTCCAGCTCCCTGCCTGTCCACACATCATCAAGGTGAAGAGTGAGAGGAGGAATTCTGGGAGTTGAAGTCCACAAGTCTTAAAGCTGTCAAGTTTGAACACCCTTGGGGTTTTTTTTTCCAAAGGGTTAGGGGTGCAAGGGTCTTGTAACTTGACAGCTTTAAGACTTGCACACTTCAATGCCAGAGTTTCTGAGCCAACATCTTGGTTGCTAAGCAAGAGCATTGTTAAGTGAGTTTCACTACATTTTACAAGTTGGCCACGCCCACCCAGTCACATGGCTGGCAAGCCACTCCCACCTGATCACATGGCTGGCAAGCTACTCCCACCCAGTCACATGGACAGCAAGCCACTCCCACCTGGTCACGTGGCTGGCAAGCCACTCCCACAAAGCAGGCCACACCTACAGAAGAGATTCTAAAAAAAATTTGAAACCCACCACTGATGAGCTCCACCACACATGTGCATTTGCCTCTTGTCAGCCAGCTGATTTTTGGGTCTCTGCATAGATGCACATGTGTCCATGCAGGGAGTCACACACACATGCACAGGGGGTGAAGGCTGCTCCCCCATTTTGGGCCTAGCAGGCCACCCTGAAGCCTCCTGGGACCAAAAACAGGCCACAGGGCCCGTCTTTGGTCCCAGGAGGCTTCAGAGAGGCCTGCTAGGCCCAAAATGAGGCATGGGCGGGGGGCATCTGCATATGTGCGAGGATGCAGGGGGTCTCATGCACATGCACAGGGGTGGGGAGCACGGAGGGTTGTGTGTGCATGCACAGAGGGGTGGAGGCGTGGGGGGAATTGCATTATGCGGGTGGGCACACGCACACACACTGTTGTACCCGCATGCACGCTTTTGGCACCCGAGGAAAAAAAGGTTACCCATCACTGTTGTAGGAGGAGGTACCATCTCAATTGAGAGCAATCTCACATTACAAGCCAACACTTTTTCAATGGAACAAAGTACATTAAAAGACACAAGCTTTTGTGAGCCCCAGCTCACTTTGTCCAATGCACGGAGCAACTAAATTGATCTGGAATTTATCCTGGGATGAGGCCAGGTTTCAGAAGCAGGGGAAGACAGAACTGCCACATAGATATGGGAATGATGACAAGTACTTTATCAATTAAATGTGTATGTGTTGCAATGCATTGTCTTGATGGACTCCTTCATAGACAACCTAAAACTTCCTAGGGTGTGTCAGTACTACAATCTGTCACTCATTAAGACTGACAGACACTCAACAGTACTGGTGAACTTTCTCAAACTTTAATTTGGGACGAAAAGGCTCACACATGTATCAGAAAGTATGAATTGATGTCCTCCAGCTTGTAGAAAAAGATTTGATGGTAGGAACCCATAGGTTGGTGACAGTTACACATTATCTTCCAGTGAGTTGCAGCACAGGAAGAACCCGAGCTGAGATTGGGGAGAAAAAAATGTACAACTTTTCCACATCAACTGTTTAAACTAGCGTAAAAGGAGGCCCTGTGGATTTTACTTTACCAACTCTAGCAGAGCTGGATTCCGGCTGTTGATACTGCCGGTTTGTTCAGGGATGCGCTGCGCATGCACATGCCATGCACACATGCACAGTACTAAAAAACTGCTTCTGCCCATGCGCAGAAGCAAAAAACAAGATGGTGGTGCCGTAGGCACCGCTAAGAGAACTGGTTCGGGGGTGTGGAAGGGCGAGTTACTACCTACTCGGCCGAACCGGTCCAAACCGGTAGGAACCCACCTCTGAACTATAAGGGGTGATACGCCACTCCGTGTCAAAGCCATTAAGCCAGTGCTGTCCAAAGCATTTCCGCAGACATGTAACCAACATGGATGACATCATGGTGTGTTGTTACCTTCTCACTGAAGTGGTACTTATTTATCTACTCACATTTACCTCCCTTCCAACTGCTAGGTTGGCAGGAGATGAGGCAAGGACGGGAGCTCACCTCATCGCTTAGCACTTGGGTCTCGAGCCACCGCACCAGCCCTTAAACTAATGTGCCAATCCATACTAATCCTCCTGTAATCCTTTATGAAGAACCAAGGAAATACATTGCTGTTTAATCAACAGTGCTTAAATTCATCATAACCCATTAGGCCCAAAGTTAGCTCAAATGCGGATCAGTACAATACATCCGTAATGATTGCATAAGTGATTGTATCGGCTCCATGAACTGATCTTTAATTATCTGGCAGGAGACAATAGCTACAATACTATAAATATTGACACCGTGTTGATTTTACTACGAGGTGGTTAGGGAGGGGGGCGGGGAAATCAATTCCAATTTATTAAGCTTCGTTTGTGATCTAGGTTGGTAAAATAAAACATCAGTCATAGCATCCCTCCTGTTTCGAAATGTGTAGTTTAAATGCTGTCTTCTGAAACAGGAGTATTGAGCGATTTTGTTTTTCTTCGAAAGGACTAAGTTGTTCCTTCCTCAGCCACCCTCCGCCGCGTACAATTTTGAGTCCTTGCCATATAACTAGATTAATGTCCCTGATAGAGCAAATCAAGGAGCTGGGCAAACATCTTCTCATATAATGCTGTCAGGCAGGCTCGCCGTGATTGGCTGCTGCAACCTACTGCTTCTATCCCCATGGAAACCAAAAAGGAATTTTTTTAAAAAAAAAAAGGTTGCATCAGGCAGATGCTTCACTGCGAACAACTCAATAACTCAGAACCGACGGTTAAAATCCGGGAAGACTAATCTGCAGCTGGCCTTTTAAACCCCAGACATTTCTATCAACACTTCCAGTATTATTTATTTGTTTATTTATTTATTTAAAACAAGATTGGGGGGGGGGGGCCTTTAGCCGATTAGGTTGGTATTAAAGCTAATTCAGCATTCACCCAAGGAAAGAACATGATGTGATCAAGAATACGCCTTCACTTCTCTCTCTTTCCCATCCAAAGGCAGATCGTCCGTCTTATTTCTACTCCATGATGGCTCCATTTCATGGGCTGCAGCCTGCCAAGAATGGAAATGTGTGAATCCACAGGTTTAAACGAACAAGTCAGGTCAAGAAGTAGAGAAGGAAGTTAATCAAGATGATTAATGCCAAGATTCTTTTTTTTCTTATTATTATGGCGTAACTATTGTGTAATTCCAGTGTGTTCTGACCTAGGCTTCCCCAAAAAGCACGAGGCAGAGTACTGGTCCTGACAAAACCCCTTTTAGTAAACAACTGTGAATTCCTCTCATTCACATTCAGCAAAGGCCTGGCAAACAGTCTTCCAAAGGCGTAACTATGACTACAGACCTTATCTATCTTGGAAAGCTGCCATGTAAATGTTTTCCAAATGAGGTGCTGTGTAAGGAAAGTCTGGGCACAGAGTCTCTGAGATTCAGGGACAGATCTTCACACTCCTGAAACAAATCTAATGACTGAACAAAGAAATTGTTTCCTGCAAAAGCCCACTCCCCTTTCACTCCTCTTTTATTTCTAATGGGAGGGGCCAATCACCTTCCACCTGTGACTTTACTCCCAAGTCTGCCCTGATTTCTGAATTGTTCTTTTTTTCTGGCAGCTCTGCACATGTGCACAATGGGAACAGGCTCCAGCTGTTCCTCTGCCTCACTGCTGTCTAGCTCCGTAGGCACCTGATCATAGCCAGACGGCCTCGGCCCCATCTCTGCCTCCGACGCAGAGCCCTCATCCGAGCCTTCCCCAACCTCCAGGACTGGCCCATGCTCCTTCCCAACCTCCTCACTGTCTGACTCTGCTGTCAGGTCCGCTAGCCACTGGTGGGCCACAACACACCCTGTCAGGTGAACGTAGGGTTCCATAGGTTGTGAGAACAAAGAGAGAATGGCTTAACTCTGGAAGTTGTGAGTAATCCGTTACTGGAGGTTGTTTAAGAAGAGATTAGATAGCCATAATAGTTAAAGATGCAGAGCTTGTCAGCTGGAAAGCTGACAGCCCAGGTTTGAAACCCGAGCGCTACATGATTGAGTGAGCTCCCGTTTCTTGCTCCAGCTCCTGCCAAACTAGCAGTTCCAGAGCAGATAAATGCAAGTAGATAAACAGGCACCACTTTGTTGGAAAGATAAGAGAGTTCCATGCAATGGGCATATACAGGTAGTCCTCGGCTTACAACAGTTTGTTTAGTGACCTTTCAAAGTTACAACAGCACTGAAAAAAGATGTGATTTTTGACAGGTTTTTTTTTTTTTGTAGTTATGACCATTCCAGCAACCCCATGGTCACATGGCCAAAATTCAGATGGTTGGCAACTGGTTCATATTTAGGACCGTTACTGGGTCATGTGAATCCCTTTGGCAACCTTCAGACAAACCAAGTCAAAGGGGAAGCCAGATTCACTATACAACCGGGTTACTAAGTTATCAGCTTCAGTGATTCACTTAACAACTGCGGCAAGAAAGGTTGAGAAATAGATAAAAATTCACTTAACGAATGTCCCACTTAACAAAGGAAATTTTTGGCTCAATTGTGGTCGTAAGTCGAGGACCTGTAATCATGCTGGCCACATGGCCATGGAAGTGTCTTTGGACAATGCTGGTCCCTCGGCTAAGAAACATAGATGACATAAAGAAGTTAATGAATCCAGCTGAATCAGTTATCTGTGTGTGCTTTCCGGATTTGATTTTTCTGCAACAAACTCTGACAGAAACACAAGCTTTTCTCAGAGCCCCAGCCCTCTGAGTTAGTGTAGGCAAAACACACAAACCTTGAGCATCAACAATATCTTTATTAAGCTTGCAGAAGTAGAACCTTCCAAATCTGAAATTAAATTTCTCCCAAACCAACTCACCAAACGCTAGGTAATTCCTGGAAGAACTGTGGTAAATTAGCCATCAACAGACACATAGACATAAACGACATCTACATGCTATGCAAAAGAGACAATCAATATGCCAAAAAGGGAACAAAAAGAGCCAAACACCTCCCCAGCAGCAATCAACACCCAGATTAGCACAGATTAACATCAAGTGAACATCAGAGCAACAATCTTACAAACAAAACTTACTTACTTACTTACTTACTTACTTACTTACTTACTTACTTATTTACTTACTTACTTACTTACTTACTTACTTACTTACTTATTTACTTACTTACTTATTTACTTACTTACTTACTTACTTACTTACTTATTAGACTTATATACCGCTTCATAGGGCTTTCAGCCCTCTCTAAGCAGTTTACAAATTTTTTTAGCAAATTGAGTCAGCAACTTGCCCCCACAGTCCGGGTCCTCATTTCACCCACCTCGGAAGGATGGAAGGCTGAGTCAACCTTGAGCCGGTGAGATTTGAACCGCTGAACTGCAGATCACAGTCAGCTAAAGTGGCCTGCAGTACTGCACCCTAACCACTGCGCCACCTCGGCTCTACTTACTTGCTGTACTTAAGTACTTAAGTACTTTGCTGGTTTCCAAGCACCCAAATTTGGATTACGTTACTGTGAGGATGCTGACATGGTCTTGTGTGAAAGGACCGGTTATGTCACTTTATTCATGCTGCTGTGACTTTCACTAGTTGCTAAATGTCGAGGACTACCTGTATTCTATTCGGCTGTTCAAATCCCACCAGGCTCAGGGTTGACTCAGCCTTCCATCCTTCCGAGGTGGGTAAAATGAGGACCCGGATTGTTGTTGGGGGCGATATGCTGACTCTGTCAACCGCTTAGAGAGGGCTGAAAGCCCTATGAAGCGGTATATAAGTCTAAGTGCTATAGTGCTATTCTACTTTGCCTTCTTCAAATTTCATGTAGAATCTTTCTCCAGGTCTGGATACCACCATACTTCAAAAAAGGAGCAAATTCTAAAGAGGACTATGAAAATAGTGGAAGGTCAGTCTTGAGAAAAATGATGAAAACCTCGTGAGCAATCTTTAAAGGATCTCGTTATGTTCAAGAGATGGATGGATGGATGGATGGATGGATGGACAGACAGACAGACAGAAAGGCTACATAAATGCAGTGCAGTGATGGCTAACCTTTTTGTCCTTGCATGCAAAAAGAGCTTGCGTGCGCGCACTGCAGCACGCCTGCGTGCCCGCACCCATAATGCAATGCACGTGTGACACTTCCCATGCCCTGCACATGTGCATACAACCCCCTCCCATAGGTGTGCCTCATTTTTGGCTTCCAAGTTGGTGCAGGAGACCCCACAGGTCCAAAACGGGACCCAGGGTGCTGCGTGAGGCCCCAAAATGCAATGTGAGCACCCCCCCTTGCATGCAAATTAGTCCCCCTCATGTTGAGTATTGAAAAGTCCTCGATTTACGTCCTGGCGGCTAGCAACAAGCCAAGCCACGTCCTGATTGGCTAGGATGCGGCTTGGCTAAGCGCGGGCCGCTAGGGGCGCGCCTATTGGTTTTCCCTGCTTGACAGCTCCGAATAAATAGCTGTCAAGCAGGGAAAGGTGCTGAATCGCTACTTGTACATAGTTTATCGTTCTACAATAAAAGAAGCTGTTCTCACCACAGACTGCCTCCTGCCTCGTCCTTCGTCCGGACTCACAATACTTCACATGCACACCAGAGACCCGAAGACTAGCCAAGGCTTGTGTGCATGTGTGTGGTGGAGCTGAGCTGGGCTGGGATAGCAGCTGGCGTGCCCACAGAGAGGGCTCTATGGCACGCGTGCCACAAGTTCGCCATCACAGATAGAGTGGCTTTTTAAAGTTAAGCAAAGCAGGGAGAGAAGCAACTTAGAACCAAGGAGAAATTTCCTAATGGTGAGAGCAATCCATCAACGGAACAGCTTACTTTCAGAAGTTGTGGGTGCTCCCCATCACTAGAGATTTTCAAAAGACTGGACAGCCACTTGTCTGAAATGGTATAATGTAATGATTTTAACGTATAAGAGTGGGATGATTTGAATACCTTGGCATAATTGTATGTTGTGATCATTTTATATTAGAAAGATCTTTGTATATTAAACGGATCAATGATGATGTAAGGAATAATTGATATATACATGAATTGAAATACTTAACCACTATATGGATTAATAATTAATAATGGGAAACTATTCTTGGAATTCTGGATGATTGGTGACATTATGGTTAATTGAAAATATGAATGTATATTATAAACTAATGGGGATTCTGTGTTCTAATCTTCACTTTTCCTCCTTAGAGATAGGTGATACTATAATACTTTAAAGGCATTATTTGATAAATAATTATGAATTCAAGGAAATTAGGATTGTTACAAATGAAAGAATATTAATGGTAATTTGAACACATAATGCTCAATGACAGTGAAACATTCAGTTATGTTTAATGTAAACCAGTGATGTTAATCCTAAATTTCAGAATTGATGCACAAAAACCTGTAACCAAACGACATGCTTGATGAAATGGAGGAAAGATGTTCTTTTTTCTTCTCTTGCTTTGGTTTTTTTATGTGTTGTTTTGTTTAAAAAGAATAAAAATATATTTTAAAAAATAAATAAATAAATTGAAGGTTGTTCCAGCTTTTACTTTATCCATGTCAGCACTGATCATTCTTGCTAGGAATCAAATTAATTAATGCAAAGTGACATATTTTATGGCATGCGTTTTGAGCTATCGATGATGTTGGCACTTTGATGATCTCTGTATAAATCCAATGTTGTATTTTAGCTTTAATGTGACCTTCATTTGGGAACAATTTTCCAGCAATCCTTCTTCTGAAGCAGGCAAACTTAGGGTGTAGCTCGCTTGCCAGAGTTGTGGTTGCTCCGTCGCTGGAAGATTTCAAAAGAGACTCAACAACCATTTGACCAGGATGGTATAAGGTTGTCTGCCTTGAACAGGGTTGGACTAGAAGACCTCCAAGGTCCCTTCCAGTCATATGATTCTATGTTCTAAAGACTTTTTTCTAGTTGAACAAATATGAATGGCATCTAGACTTGTATACCGTTTCACAGTGCTTTTACAGCCCTCTCTAAGTGGTTTACAGAGTCAGCCTATTGCCCCCGAACAATCTGGGTCTTCATTTTACCCACCTCGGAAGGATGGAAGGCTGAGCTCAGCATTCAGCCTGGTGAGATTCGAACTCCCAAATTGCAGTCAGCAGAAGTAGCCTGAAGTACTGCACAGTAACCATTGTGCCACTATGGCTCATTAAATATCCCTTGACAGCATCTTTTTTTCATCTCTATTTTATTGGTTACATCTAACTCCAGCCTGCAATTAGTACTGTATTTCCCCCAAAATAGGCCCTAACCAGAAAATAAGCCCTTATTGGTTTGAACAATGTTTGAAATCCACCACTGGGGTGGGGGGTTGGATCGGTCTAGCAGTTATCATCCAAGTATACATCTAGGAAAAAGGCACACATCCTCATGAATTCAAGAGCAAAAAGTGAATCTATGCAAGATTTATCATGCGGGACTGCTGGTGATAAAGCATTTGTATATGCTGGAAGTCCATTCTCCCATATTTTGCCGGAGTAATTTAATCACAACTCTGAGCAATTTATCTGCAACAAGGATGGCTTCTGTTTCACCATAATGAGCTGATTATATCTTGTCAGAGGAGTCTTAAACCCATCAGATCTCAAATGAATTACACCAAACATATTATTTTCATAGCAGCTGGAAATGACTAACGGGTGAAACAGAGCCCTTTATTGTCATATTTCATTGAGAATAATAACAGACAGTCTGTTAAAAGGGAGCATATGACACCAATTCACGTAGGTCACTAATTTCATAAATATGAACTTGATCATTTAGTCCAAGGGTGGCTCCGGATTGGCTCCAGCAATTGGAAGGAAGCTATTTCCTCTCTATAGAGCTAAGCAGGAATTGGATGTTTCATTGATTGTACTTCCTTGTCCAATTCTCACACTTAGTCCTACTTCTCAGAGGCTGCAGAGAGGGGTGTCAAACTCACAGCCCGTGGTCCAGATGCATCATGCACTGGCCACATCCACCCTTGGTTTAGCAAAGGGGGAAAATGTCATGATATGTCACATGATGACAACGTCATGAGTTTGACATCCCTGCAGTAGATCAGTGCTTGGGAACTATGGCCCCTTTCTGATCTGCGGACTTCAACTCCCAGAAATCCTGAGCCAGTAAGGAGTCCCATATCTTTTTCTGGGTTATACAATATCCGATTACAGATGAAATGCACAATGGTTAGATTGTTTCTGGACCAGTGGTGGGATTCAGCCAGTTCGCACCTATTTGGGAGAACCAGTTGTTAACTTTCTAAGCAGTTCGGAGAACTGGTTGTTGGAAGAAATCTTATTTTCCCACTTTACAGGGCTAATCCTGTAAGGAAGGCAGGAAGGAAACATTCTGGTGTTGCTTCTAGCCTAATCTCTATTGGCCTACTTATAGAAACTGCCTCTCCAGTTTACACTTATTACATTGTAACAGCTAAGGCGAAGCGCCCATTGAAGTGAGTGATGTTGAGTTGGCCATGCCCACTCAGTCACATGACCACCAAACCCCCATCTACCCAGCTGGTCATTAGGGAAGAGAACCGGTTGTTAAATTATTTGAATCCCACCATTGTTTTGGACACACAGACAGCACACACACACAGGTTTAGGTTTAGGATTAGGTTTACGTTTAGGGTTAGGGTTAGGGTTAAGGTTAGGGTTAGGTTTAGAGCGTGCTTCTGTCGGCGCTGTTGTCGGCGCGCTTCAGCGCTCATTTGTCAGCACGGTTTAGAATTTGCGGTTTTCTCACCGCGGTTTAGTCGGGCGCGCTTTTGTCGGTCGCCCTTTTGTCGGTGAACCCTTGCTCACTGCTCCCACAAGTGGGGATGTGCACTTGCGTGCTCACCACCCCTTCTATGGCACAGTTCTGAATGGTTCAAGACCCAGTATTTGGCTGCAGCCTGGGAGCTGGGCAGAGGTTGACTTCACATAATTTAAGAACCATGTTCACCTAGTGCACAATCGAAAATGTGAGTGTGCAGCTTCCAACACGTGGCAATTTCACCTCCCAGCACACCTTCTCGGGCAGGGTGAGTAGAGTGGGTGAGGCACGGAAAGCAGTTGGTCTCCATGGGTGGGGCAAATGAGCCAGAGAGTGAGCTATACAGGACGGGAGAGCCCCAGGGTGGGTGGACGGGCCCAGCCAGTGGTTGGAACTACTGGTTCACCCAAACCAGTCCAAATTGGCAGCAGCCCACCTCTGGAGTTGGGGAGCCCTGGACTAGAAGACCTCCAAGGTCCCTTCCAACTTTCTTATTCTGTTATTCAGCTGCCTGGTGCCAGGTTTTGACAGGTGGCTAAACTCAGAGTCCCCCAAACTGTCAAAATCCACCTCTTTCCTGAGCCTCACCCCACATTAGGAAGAGTAAGGTGACACTGGTTGAAAGAGGAAATGAATCCAGAGGGATTTATATCAGGCACAAGGAGCCCAAACAAGTCCATGAATAAGCTAAAGTAATTTCTTTATTGTTGAATGCCTATTTACAAGAATCTCACTGGGCTAACTGCATTCTCTTGGGATCGGGCAGGAAAAGACTTCGAGAGTCTGGCCTCTTCCTCCCATAGAGTGACTTAAACCTAGACTGCCTCTTTGCTCCCACTTCTACTGTAGCCAGGGATTCCACAAGAAGGCTAAATTAGTTTCTCTATTGTTGATTGTCTATTTACAAGAATCTCACCAGACTACCTGCATTCCCTTGGGATCAGGGGAATTGTATCCATCAATCACTTTCCTTAATCTGTCCTGAATTAAAACTGTAAGGGTAGCACTAGCTCCTGACCTTGTTGCAAAAGCAGAATCCTCAAAGTGGCATATTCAATGCTGATACTTCCTCTGACTCAAAGACTGGAAGAATAGCAATAGCACTGAGACTTATATACCGCTTCGCATTGCTTTTACATCCCGCTCTAAGTGGCTTACAAGGTCAGCATCTTGCCCCCAACAATCTGGGCCCTCATTTTATCAACCTTAGAAGGATGGAAGGCTGAGTCAACCTTGAGCCTGGTGAGATTCAATCTGCTAAACTGCAGGCAGCCGGCAGGCAGCGGAAGTAGCCTGCAGTATTGCATTCTAACCACTACGCCACCACATCTCCTAAGAATGCATATTAATGCACCCAACATCCTGGCTGAGTCTTTTGGCTCAACATGGCATGTGAATCCAGCATACTGTTGTAAGTCTAAATTTCATAGTTGCCTTTGCGAAATCAGGAACTAAACAAACCCAGATCTAGCCGATTAGTTAATATCTTCCTTCATTCACTTCCACATGATTATTTCTACCGACTTACCCTGGATTTACAGCCACACAAGCAGCAAGTTGGGCTCTCCATAAACCAGATGTTGCAACGATGTGTTCCTTGCCTGCAAGCATTTGGACGCCAGTTGCCATGGCATGTTTCTCATAACTTCACACTTGTGTTTTCATCTGGATTGCATAATTGTTGCTGATGATGGCTTAAATTGGACAGGCAGCTGTAAGGACAGCTGGAGAGAGGAAGTTTTGGTCAGCACAAGCGAAGGCAGATTAGGAAGAGGGATTCCGAAAAGCCCATGCAGAAATACACCAAGTAAATAGGATGAAGGGTGTGAAGTAGAGGAGAGAGGTAAGGGAAGAAGAGAGAGTAGGAGAGAGGGCAGGGGGGGAAAGAGGAAGAGAGAAAGAAGGAGTGGAAAGAGGAGAGATGAGAAGGAGAGAGAAAGGGGAAGTAGAGAAGGATGACAGAGGGAAGAAAGGAAGTAGGGAGGAGGAGGAGGAGGAGGAGGAGGAGGAGGAGGAGGAGGAGGAGGAGGAGGAGGAGGAGGAGGAAAGAAAGTGATGGATAAGGTACAAATATGGTGCATGGAGAGCAGTAGAGCCAATAATTGTTTTGGGGAGTTGATGGTAAGATGAATTGATGTAACATTTAATAATATAATATGATGTTGGCTATGTAATAGTATACATGTGGTTATGTTATGAAAATGAAAAATTAAAAAACAACTTTATATAAAAAACCCATGCAAATAACAGTAGCGTGAGGGGTTGGGGTGGGGGAACTCAAGGGAAAAAAACTTCATTTGCAAGGAAAGTCAGATGTCTTGTAGAATTGACATGAAAATGCAGGGCCACATTTTCCAAGCCCTCCTGTCAACCTTCTCACAAGTGGGAAACTCACTTTAGTATAGGAAGGATTGGTTAACCCCTTAGGTTTAAAATCTATTCTGTGCGTTCCATGTTTCAGTTCAGCCCCCAGTTCATTAACCGCTAAGAAAAGTATCAGCACAGGTCATTCTTGCTTGATGACCCCTGCAACTGTCACTAAGCGAAGCAGTCGTTAAGGCAAAAGATCATCTGAATGTATCAACATATGATAATAGTTTCAACATTTTTGGTTGCCATAATTAAGGAGCCGTGGAGGCGCAGTGGTTAGAGTGCAGTACTGCAGGCTACTTCTGCTGCCTGCTGGCTGCCTGCAATTTGACAGTTCAAATCTCATCAGGCTCAAGGTTGACTCAGCCTTCCATCCTTCCAAAGTCAGTAAAATGAGGATTGTTGGGGGCAATATGCTGACTCTGTAAACCGCATAGAGAGGGCTGTAAAGTACTGTAAAGGGGTATATAAGTCTTAGTGATGTTGCTGTTACTATTAAGCAAATCCCATGCAGTTGTGACTTGTGATTTCCCGCAAGTTTCCCCATTGACTTTGTGTGTCAGAACCCAGGTGAGAAGATAGCAAAAGGTGATCATATGATCGCAGCATGTGATAACCATTGTGAATGTGTAGTGGTTGCCCAGTGCTCGAATAGAAATCACATGACCCTGGGAATACTGTAACATTTGGAACTTTGAGCACCAGTTGTCTCTTTTATTTTCAGTGTCATCATAACTTCAGACAGTTGTTAAACAAATGGTCATGGAGGGCTGCCTATCATGAGCCATAGACGATAAACGTGGTAGGCCTTTATTTTGATGAGAACACCTGTTGCCATAAAGAATGTGTCAGAGTTTGTTGCATACATTCAAATCCCGAAAGCACACACAGATAACTGATTCAGCTGGATTCATTGACTTCTTTATATACATAATAACAGATGAATAAATGTACAATACCAACAGGTGGTTCTTCCAAGTAAACACAGGGCAGGAGAGTTCCAGGCAAACACAAGCAGTTAGCTTCATTTCAGCAGACAAGCCCTGACAGACTGCTAGTTTACTTCTCAGGGCAGCAGACTGCTTAAGTTTCTGTTTCAATTCTCTGCACAGACTCAGATCTGCTTAAGCTCCCATTGGCTGACTATTCTATTCATTGGCTGACCTTGTACCCCATGTCTCTCCCAGTCATGAATATTTTAACAAAACGTATAGAATATATCATTTCTTCAACCAGAATTTCTTAACATCAGCAACTTTAAGAAATGGGGAAATCAATTCCAAGAATTCCCCAGACAGTGTGGGATTTGGGGGAACTCTGGGAGTAGAAGTCCACGTTTCTTAAAAGTTGCTGATGTTGAAAAAACACTGCCTTAAACGTTATACATGCACATGTGCTTGTGTGGGCCACAACCCAGAAGAGGAGCTGCCCAGGGGGCATGCGCATGCAGGAAAATGAACTTCCAGTTTACAGCACGAGCATGAGCACCGGCCAGCTAGTCCTCCGGTTACTGGTGCACATGCATGCACGACGATCGGCTGGCCAGCGTGCATGCTCATGTTGGACCAGTTCCTGTTGATATTTCTCTCTTAGGGTACACCAACAATATATCTGCTGAACAAAACTCTGCACTGGTGACAGGAAGGGCATCTGGCCATTAAAACCTTCTGCTAGCTGCGTTCAGTTGCCCAGACTCGCGAGGGATTACGGTGTTGTTAAATGAAGATGATGAAGCTGAAGAAGAAGCTGAAGAAGCTTCTTGGATGAGAAGTGAAATGTCTTCAAAGAAAAACCAGAACATTCAGTTGCCTCTTGAAAAAGCATCTTTGGGACAACCGTGATCTGGATGACTGAGAATCTCCACAGACATTTAGCAATAGGCACCTTGTTAATTAAAGCTGTACCTATCTCCCAGTGGTGGTTGTGGATCCCGTTCCAACCGGTAGGGGCCCGGCGTTGCCCACATGGATGTGCGTGGTACACGCGCACACACGTGTGACGTGTGCATGCGATGTATCTGCCTGCGACACCTCTGCAAGCCTCCGTGATGCTCTATCTGCTCAGCGGGGTGTCGTACAGGTGTCGTATATGCCATGCACGTGTGCGAAAGTGCCAAAGGCTTAAAGGACAGGTAAGGAGCTCAGGCGGGCCGGAACAGTACCCGGTGCTCCAGGTAGGTTCCGGTACGCCCGTACTGGGGCGCACCACCTGCAACCCACCACTGCTATCTCCTGATGGTAGCCTTCCATCAAAGGTCCCTTGGTAAATATTAAAAGTTCAGATTGCAAAAGCGAGGCAATCCAAATAAAGCAAGGTACTGACACACTTGCTTTTAGGGGCTACTTTTCCCATCTTCCTTTCCCAAAGATGCTGAGTCATTTCCTATAGCCTGGAGTTGCTGTCTCATGTTGTTTTGTTGCGATGAATGCATTCACCTCCCTTTGATCTCTGAGTCATCCTCAGTCAAGGCAGTGCTGTTGCCAGAGGAAAAGGGATTCTAGGGAGGGAGAAAGGCTTCTGCTTAGCCTCTCTGTCCCAGCTTCTTCTCCATTGCTGGCTTTTTGCATTTTTCCCTATGCCCTTAAATGGCCGTGATTTTTTCTCAGCGTGAGCTGGGCCACGCCTTCTCTTTCGACCACTCTTTCTCGGGATGGAGGAAGGAAACAAAGGAAAGGATTGGATATAGATAGATAGATAGATAGATAGATAGATAGATAGATAGATAATAGATAGATAGATAGATAGATAGATAGATAGATAGATAGATAGATAGATAGATAGATAGATAGATAGATCCTAAAGAAATTATTTATGGAAGTGTTTCTCAACCTTGGGGGATGTGGTGGCTCAGTTTCTAAGATGCTGAACTTGTCGATCAGAAAGGCCAGCAGTTCGGCAGTTCGAATCCCTAGCGCCACATAGTGGAGTGAGCTCCCATTACTTGTCCAAGCTTCTGCCAACCTAGCAGTTTGAAAGCATGTAAAAAATGAAAGTAGAAAAAGAGGGACCACCTTTGATGGGAAGGGAACAGTGTTCCGTGTGCCTTCGGCGTTTAGTCATGCCAACCACATGACCATGGAGACGTCTTTGGACAGTGCTGGCTCTTCAGCTTTGAAACGGGGATGAGCACCACCCCTAAAGCTGGAAACGACTAGCACATATATGCAAGGGGAAGCTTTATGTCTACTTTCTATAACCTTGGAAACTTTGCTGGCTGGTGAATTCTGGGAATTGAATTCCACATGACTTAGAGTTGCTAACTTTGAGAAACATATATAGAATTT
>NC_045548.1:69909295-69966795 GCF_009769535.1 Thamnophis elegans
ATTCGGTAGAACCGGTTCATCAAATCTACCGAATCGGCTAGAAGAGGTTCCACCAGTGGAAACGGAAAGCAGGCCACACCTACAGAAGAGGTTCCAAAAATTTTTGAAACTCACCACTGGTCCTTGGATATGATTATTCTACACTATCACGCTCATATTTATAAAACTCAGTGCCTCTGTGGAAGGTAAGGATGACTACTGCGTTTGTGGTGCAGTCAGAACATTGCGTGTGTTGAAGTTGTTTTAATGCAAACCAAAGATACCTTTTAAAAAACAAGTTTACATCATATTCTTATGCATGCCAGTGCTGTGTGTGAGGTCATTTAAGGAGGTTCTGACAAGTGTCGTCGGCATCTTCATATCTGGTCACATGGGCGGCAAGCCACTCCCATCCAGTCACATGGGCAGCAAGCCACTCCCACAAAGGAGGCCACACCCACAGAGTAGGTTTTTTGAAACCCACCACTGGTTGAGACCCACTGCCTTAGATGAGGATGAGGATGATGAAAATAATGATGAGAATCACTTAAATTATGTCCTATCAAGTCATTGCCAACTCCCGGCTTCAGGTCTTTCAATTGTACCTTCATAACATTATAACTGAGTCCATTGACCTTGCTTCTACTCATTCTCTTCTTCTATTCTAGACACAAGGACAGTTTTTCTCACCACGCTATCTCTCTGCTAAATATCTAATTCCCACAACACTTTCAAACTATTTAGTAAGATTGTATTAATATTATTCATCTCATCTTTCCTATTTCCTATCTCCTTTTCTACTTAAGACTATAGCTTTGTTGCTTGCATCTTTACAATGTCTATTGTTTTACTTATTTTCCTAGTACAATTTATGTTGATTCTATCAAGAGCCGAGGTAGCGCAGTGGTTAGAGTGCTGTACTGCAACCACTTCAGCTGACTGTTATCTGCAGTTTGGCTGTTCAAATCTCACCGGCTCAGGGTTGACTCAGCCTTCCATCCTTCCGAGGTGGGTAAAATGAGGACCCAGACTGTGGGGGCAATATGCTGACTCTGTAAACCGCTTAGAGAGGGCTGAAAGCCCTATGAAGCGGTATATAAGTCTAACTGCTATTGCTATTGCTATTGCTATCACTAAATGTTTTATGATGAATGTATTTTTATGATGACTATGATCATGATTTATCACTTCCAGCTTTTGTGTACAATGAGAGCATATGCACCAAAGACAAATTCCTTGTGTGTCCAATCACACTTGGCCAATAAAGAATTCTATTCTATTCTATTCCATTCCATTCCATTCTAGCACTGAATCCTTCTCTTGAGAGCTAGAACTTCACATAATGTGTCCAAATGCCATTGTGGTTCTAGGCTGCATTAATAAAGGGACAGAATCTAGATCATGTAACGTGTTAGTACTGTTTAAATTGCCTTGGTAAAATCACACTTGGAATACTGCATCCAGTTTTGGTTGCCGTGATATAAAAAAGATGTTGAGATTCTAGAAAGAGTGCAGAGAAGATCACCAAAGATGATTAGGGGACTGGAAGTTAAGACATATGGAGAAGAGTTGCAGGAACTGGGTATGTCTAGTCTAATGATAAGAAGGAGTGGGATGACATGGTAGCAACCTTCCAATATCTAAGGGGATGTCACCAAGAAGAGGCGATTGACTTATTCTCTAGAGCACCAAAAGACAGGAAAAGAAGGAACAGATGGAAACTTATCAAAGAAAGACCCACCTGAGAACAGTGAGAACAATTAATCAGTGGAACAGCTTGCCTCCAGATGTTGTGGGTACTTCTTCACTAAGAAGAGATTGGCAACCATATGTCCAGAATGGTATAAGGTAGTGATAGCTAACCTTTTTGTCCTTGTGTGCTGAAAGTGCATAAAATGTGAGCAACCCCCCCACCCCCGTAACCTCTCCCCAATGTTCCATTTAGGGCCTAGCAGGCCTCCCTGAATCTTCCTGGGGACCAAAAAAGGGGTGTGGGAGGGGCGCCGCACCCCCCTGCGTTCCCTTCCTGTGCATGCCTGCGGTATTGCAGGAGTTATGGTTGGTCTTGTACGCAGCTTCATTCCTCTCTAACATTCATCTCTATTGTTCAGTGATGTATTTCCTACCTTCATGGTATTGGACCTGGGTACTTGAGAGACCGCCTGCTGCCAATTACCTCCACTAGACCGATTAGATCCCACAGATTAGGCCTCCTCCGAATTCCATCCGCCGGCCAGTGTCGACTGGCGACTACCCGGAGGAGAGCCTTCTCTGTGGCTGCTCCGACCCTCTGGAACGAACTCCCCATGGAGATTCGAACCCTCACCACCCTCCAGGCCTTCCGCAAAGCCCTTAAAATCTGGCTGTTCCGACAGGCCTGGGGCTAAAGAGCTGTTGCCCCCATCTCGAATGGTATGACTGCTGTGTGTTTTAAATTATGCATTGTTATGTGTCGTTTTTTAATTTTTTGTCTGTATCCCCCTTCCCTGGTTTGAGTTGTGAGCCGCCCTGAGTCCCCTTCGGGGGGAAAGGGCGGCATATAAATATAATAAACAAACAAACAAACAACAAACAAACAATACCTCTCTAGGATTTACCTGTATTTGCTCCTGTGAGGCACTTCCTCTTCCTGTTAGATTTATATCGATGGCTTGTATAATGGTTTGCAGAGTCCCGAAAATCATCTGGCCGGCAGTGCATGCTTGGTGGAGCTCAGCTGGGGCTCGGGTGCCGGCAGAGAGGCCTCTGCTAGCCACCTGTGGGACACGTGCCATAGTTTTGCCATCACAGCTATAAGGTCTCCTGCTTGAGCATGGGGTTGAAGTTGACCTCCAAGATCCCTTCCAATCCTATAATTCCAAATAAAATAATTTGAGTGAGAATTCTGGATACATTTGTTCGATGATCCATAGCTTGTCTTGGCTGACCGTGGTCTTCTCAGAAGTCTTCTCCAACACCTTCTCCAATTTCCAAAGCGTCAATTCAGATACTCCTCAACTTGCAACCACAACTGAACCCAAAATTTACATTGCTAAGTTAGAAATTTGTTGAGTGAATTTGGCTTCATTTTACAACTTTTCTTGTCACTGTTGTTCAGTGAATCGTTGTTAAATTACTAACATGGTTGTTAAGTGACTCTGGTTTCCCCCGTTGACTTTGCTTGTGAAAAGGTCACAAAAGGGGAACATGTGACCTCAGGTTACTGCAACCGTCATAAATGTGAATCAGTTGTCAAGCAGCTGAATGCAAATCACGTGACCATGGGGATGCTGAAATGGCCATATTTGTGGGGAAATGGTCATGTCACTATTTTCAGTGCTGTTGTAACATTGAACTGTCATTAAGTGAACTGTTGTAAGTCAAGGACCACCTGTATTATTCCTATCCTGCTTCTTCAAGGTCAATTTTGGCTTCCATAGATTGTCACAAAGACAATCACAAAAATGATTCTGATCTGTATAGACTAAATAATGGTTTTAATGCTAATCATAAAACATGCTTTTTAAAAAACGATAGTAATTGTCACATTTTGGGCAAGAATTTTCCACAGTCAACATACAATTCAACTTTGCTGCAGTTTGCAAATAGTAATAATTATGTAAATGTTTGTGTAACAAATAAACCACTGTCATTGGCAATAATATTCCATCAAGTTATTAGCTTAGCAACTCTTATTCAGCACTTTTTAATTCAAAATTGAAACAGAGCAATTTAAATCACAGTCTGTGTTTTCGTCTTTTTTATTAAGGGAAGCAAAAAAAAAAGCACTGTTAATTCACTTACTGTAAGCTGTTAAATTGGTACATTTAGATTTTAATTTAGTATACACTCTGCGCTTTACAAGGTAAATATTCGGCCAGACTATTCAATTAAACAAACCAATTGAAAACACCATTTCTAATACTTTACAGCAGGAGCATCTACAGGGGTGGTAAAAACAGCAAGATGACAGCCATAACTGCATTTAAAGCATTGTCCCTTTGCCCAAAAGCCAACATGGATTTGTCAAAAACAGATCATGCCGGACTAATCTTAGTGGACCAGATGAATGCCGTCGATATAGTTTACTTGGACTTCAGTAAGGCATTTGATAAGGTAGACCATAACATATTACTAGATAAAGTAGAAAAATGTGGGTTAGACAGCATCACCACCAGATGGATTCGTAACTGGCTAACCAACCGCACTCAATGTGTAGTCCTCAATGGAACTGCATCTACATGGACGGAGATATGCAGTGCAGTACCCCAAGGCTATGTTTTGGGCCCAGTACTCTTCAACATCTTCATCAATGATTTGGATGAGGGAATAAATGGAGAACTCATCAAATTTGCAGATGACACCAAGCTGGCAGGAACAGCCAATACTCCAGAAGACAGGCTTAAGATACAGAAGGATCTTGACAAACTTGAACATTGGGCACTATCTAACAAGATGAAATTCAATGGTGAAAAAAGTAAGGTTCTACATTTAGGCAAGAAAAACAAAATGCACAGGTACAGTATAGGTGGTGCCTTGCTCAATAGTAGTAACTGTGAGAGGGATCTTGGAGTCCTAGTGGACAACCATTTAAGCATGAGCCAGCTGTGTACTGCACTGCCAAAAAGCCAATGCATAAACAGAGGGATAGAATCAAGATCATGTGAAGTGTTAATACCACTTTATAATGCCTTGGTAAGGCCACACTTGGAATACTGCATTCAGTTTTGGTCGCCACGATGTAAAAAAGATGTGGAGACTCTGGAAAGAGTGCAGAGAAGAGCAACACAGATGATTAGGGCACTGGAGGCTAAAACATATGAAGAACAGTTGCAGGAACTGGGTATGTCTAGTTTAATGAAAAGAAGGACTAGGGGTGACATGGTAGCAGTCTTCCAATATCTCAGGGTTTGCCACAAAGAAGAGGGAGTCAAACTATTCTCCAAAGCACCTGAGGGCAGAACAAGAAGCAATGGGTGGAAAGCAACTTAGAACTGGGGAGAAATTTCCTTCCAGTTAGAACAATTAATCAGTGGAATAGAAGTTGCGTCCAGAAGTTGTGAATGCCCCAACACTGGAAGTCTTTAAGAAGATGTTGGATAGCCATTTGTCTGAAATGGCATAGGGTTTCCTGCCTAGGCAGGGGGTTGGACTAGAAGACCTCCAAGGTCCCTTCCAACTCTGCTATTGTATTGTATTGTATTGTATTGTATTGTATTGTATTGTATTGTATTGTATTGTATTGTATTGTATTGTATACATGTTATGTGTGTTAGATCGGGTGAATGAAGGCACACTCAGGCTTCAGAGTAACGAACAGCTCTTTATTAGTACAAGTCAACTATGTACAATCCAGCGAAGGTTCAGTCTGACAGCAGCCCTTTTATAGGGAGCTGTCAGACCCTTCGACCAATCAGATTGAATCTCTGTTCCCGCCAGAACAGAGGACCTTGGTGAAAACCATTAGTACTGTTTCTGATATCTAACACCCCTCCCCTCTTAGATGGGATCAACCGACTTGTGACGTAGTCATGCTGGTAGGTGGGCTTTCTGGTGGCTCGCCCAGATCTACGCAGTTCAGTTGGTGGGTGTTCTTCAGCCAGGTCGGATGGACCTGTTGTCTCTGCGGCTTCGCCTGGTGGAAGCTTCTGGAACTTCTCACAGGCCGCGGCTGGAGTTTCTAGAGCCGGTTCGCTCGGAACTCGCTGTGAGCCTGCAACAATTTGAGATAAGTGTCCCGGTACCTTCGGGATTGAGTTACTCTGTGAAAGGAGTGAATCCGTGCTACTTTTGGGTAGGGCTTTGGCTAACTCGTGCAGGAGTTGCCTCTGGTTGCCTAAGATTGGAGTTGGAGATGCGGCCACGGAGTTGGTCAATGTGCCGTCTCCAATTTCGACTGTCCTCGAGCTCTAATAGGTAAGATCAAGGCCCGATGATGCCTATTACTGTGGCAGGAATCCAAAGAGTTCCCCCGGCATAGTTGTGGGCGTAAACTTGATCCCCTATGCTAGTTTCTTATTTTGCCAGTCGAATCTGGGGGCAACGCGGCAGAGCAGTTTGGGTGTAGCCGGTCTAAGTGGGACCTTAGCTGGCGCCCCTTTAGAAGCTCGGAAGGGAGGTGGGGTGTAAGGGGGGAGGGGGGAGGGGGGATATATAGTATGTGCTAGATTTTAAAGTAACATGACGGCACTTGTATACTGTTGCTCTTTAATTTCACTGTAAAAATAGGACAAGCTGAATATATTAATAGATTGTAGAAATACACCGAAGGGGGGAGTAGAGGGATAGAAGAAAGAGGGGTAGCGAGGGTGGGAGAGAGGACTGGAGGGAGGGGGAGAAGGAAGGGAGGGAGTGTATCGGGAGAGAGGAGTGGTAGAGAGGGAGGGGAAGTAGGGTAGAGGGGAATGATGGAGGGAAGAAGGGAAGTTGGAGGGGGGCGAAAGAAAGGGTGTTATGGAGGGTCGAAGAGGTACATTGGGTTTCTATTTTGGGGGGTATTGTCGACAAGAGGAATGGCTGTGTTTATTGTTTAATGTTATATGGCCCCGGTTATGCACAGTATATATGTGACTGTACGAAAATGAAATGGAAAATAAAAACACATTTAAAAAGGGGGGGAAAAAGAAGCTTGGAAGGGCTTCTACCCATGGTAGCACTTGGCGTGATGTGCTGTATAAGGAGAAATTGATCAACCGGTGTTTGCCAATCTCCTGGGCCCATCCTGGATAGGGCTTCTTTTGCAGATCTCACCATTCTCTCCACCTGACCATTGGAAGCCGGATGGAATGGAGCGACCAGGGCACGTCTGATTCCCTGTGCTGCTAAATAGGTCTCGAATTGCATGGCCATAAATTGGGGCCCGTTGTTAGAGACCAAGACATCGGACAGGCCGTGAGTGGAGAAAAGTCTCCGTAGTGCCTTGATGACCGCTACTGCCGTGGTAGAGGCCATGAGGACTACTCCTAGCCATTTCGAGTAGGTGTCCACAACTACGAGGAATATCTGGCCACGAACTGGGCCAGCGAAATCTATGTACACCCTAGATCATAGTGCTTGAAGTCGCTCCCATTCCTTTTTTTTTTTTTGCAAGAAATTTTTATTTTTATTAAACAAACACCACCCAAAAAAATCATCATCTTACATTACATCTTGTAAAAAGTGTGTCAATTGGTTACAATCAGCTTCCGTGCATCTATTCCACAGTCATTACTTATATTCATATCAGATGTCAAAGATTCTTAACGAATCTTACTATCAACACAGCATAATTCTCATTTGGCTGAAGTTGTTTTAGTGTCCTTTTGCCTAAAAAAATCCATAGTTAAAAGACAACCACCTGATGGCACCTGAAGACCGTGACCCATCAAAAGTGCGAACGTCATAAGTGCGCCGACAACACCGCGGCGCTAAAACCGCGATTTCAAAAGCGCGCCGACAACAGCGCGCCGACAACAGCGCGCCGACAGAAGCGCGATTTCATTTAAGGTAAGATTTACAGTTAGGTTTAGGGTTAGGTTTAGGGTTAGGTTTAGGGTTAGGTTTAGGGTTAGGGTTAGGGTTAGGTTTAGGGTTAGGGTTAGGTTGAGGGTTAGGTTGAGGGTTACGTTACAGCGCGCTTCTGTCAGCACGCTTTTGTCTGCGCGCTTTAGGGCTAATTAGTCGCTAATTCATCGCGCGGTTTTATCACCGCGCTTTAGACACCGTGGTTTAGTCAGGCGCGCTTTTGTTGTGCGCGCATTTGTGGTGGAACCCCTGAAGACAGTTGCATGAGTAGGGATTTGCTAGTTTGTTTATATCCAATTCGGTCATTCCTTTGTCCCCAACAAGCAGAAGACTTTCCCAGAAAATCGAGTGCGGCCCTTCTTTTTTTCTTCTCTCAGGCACAAAATTAGTTTTGATAAAACCACATGTGAGGAAACCATTGTTACTGTTACTGTCTTCACCTTCTCATTTGAAATTTCTTTCCCACTTTTGATTTGAACTGTACCCACCCCCCTCCGAGGAAAATATATTAGGAAATATTAAAAGCAATAGCAATAGCAGTAGACTTATATACCGCTTCATAGGCCTTTCAGGCCTCTCTAAGCGGTTTACAGAGAGTCAGCATATTGCCCCCAACAACAATCTGGATCCTCATTTTACCCACCTCGGAAGGATGGAAGGCTGAGTCAACCCTGAGCCGGTGAGATTTGAACCGCTGACCTGCTGATCTAGCAGTAGCCTGCAGTGCTGCATTTAACCACTGCGCCACCTTGGCTCTTAAAAAGGGCAGAATATTCCCCTAAAAGGGAGGCAAAAATTCATGGACACCTCTTTGTTAATGGACTCTTAAAGGCTGAGTCAATCTATTCTACATAGCAAAGATCTACACCCTTCGGCTCCAGGGTGATGGGATTAAGACATGGACCTCAAGACATGATAGGATTAGCCCTCTGCCCATCTCACCACATGGCACCTGGGAAGATTACATCACTCAGCAAGGCTCAACCAAGCTTGGGACTCAGGACAGCCTACAGAGTTGCCCCTGCATGGCCCCATGGGAGTCTGCCAACCAACCAGAATACAAGCTCAAATTCAAAAGCCCAGAAAGGGCATAAAATTGCGGCACTCCCAGCATCTTCCCCATTTTTTCTCCCAGGACCTCAACCATGTGGTCCTGTCCATCATCACTAAACCTTCTTTCCAAGAAACTTCCATGAATCCAGTGTCTTTTTCCCCACTTGGAACTGAACCCAGATTTCTTCCAACAGAACATGAAAAGCAAAGAAAAAGGAAATGAGTTTGCAGGCAGAGTACAAAGTTAGAGCTAATGTGATTCTTTTCTAAAAGGAGTTTGGTCCATTTAAAAAAATATATAAAAGTTTTGGAAGTGTCATATCAGCTGTCGCTGCCAATGGCAGAGTTCTCTCTGAGCCAAAATGTTTCTGAGAAAAATAAAATAAGGTTTATATTTCATAGAAATGGGCTGCGTCTAAAAAGCAAAAAGAACTATTATGGCTCGTTCATGGCTAGATGCCCATCACTGATATCCAGTGACATAACTCAGTCACAGTCTCTTAATCTAAAATGTATTTCTTTGAATACAACGGGGATATTCAGAGGGGTTTTTTAAGAGAAAAAAATTAACATTAATGACCTTCATGATTTGCCCATAGGATTCCCACACCCATAGTAGCATTCTTTGCAAATGCTTTGCTCTCTAAAGTGGTTATCCCAAAAATATTGGATGTAAAGTTCTGCTTTCAGAGAATATTTGTGTTTGTTGTAAATGTAGATGTGGAATTCTGGACAATATTTGATTAGGGTTGTTTTTTTAAGCCACCTAGAAAAAAGGGCCCTATAAATGTTTCAGTTATCGTGGAAAAACTGCTGTGGGGAATCTAAGGAAATAAGAAATGTAAAATATGAAGACTCAGGAAAGGAAGAGAGAGAAAAGAGCATAGGACAAAGAAATCTTCTATACCGTGATGGCAAACCTATGGCACATTCAGTTGGCATGCGGAGCTCTCTCTGCAAGCACGTGAGCCGTTGCCCCAGCTCAGTTTCACCGCACATGCATTCATGCCTACCACTGGCCAACTGATTTTCGGGTCTCTGCCATGCATGTGCAGGCGGGCAAGGTGGTCACACGTGCATGCACATGAGGAGGGCGGGACTGCGGGGGTGCGGTGTGCTCCCCGTGCCCCGTTTTTGGTCCCAGGAGGCTTCAGGGAGGCCTGCTAGGCTCAAAATGGGGGTGCAGGGGAGTGCAGTGGGGGGCAGCCCATTTTTTGTTTCAGGAGGCTTCAGGGAGGCCTGCTAGGCCCAAAATGGTATGCGGGAGGTCGTGCGCGCATGCGCAGGGAGTGGGATGCAGGGGGCCTGCCAGGCCCAAATCGAGATGTGTGGGGTTCATGCATGCATTGCATTATGGTTGTGGGCACACACACACACACAGGCACACACACATGCTTTCGGCATGCAACGACAAAAGGTTAGCCATCCCTGTTCTAGAATCAAATGAGGCCTTTTCAAATGTTGGTGACAGAACTCCAGAACCATCTTAGTTGTGACCAGATTGCTGCCTGAGGAACTCTGGCAGTTGAAGTCCATTTAGCAATGTAAAGTGGCTGAGGTTGGGAAACACTGATCTATAGCCATTTGCCATCAAACTAATATCTATAGAAGGAATAGGAGCTTGGGTGGTGGAGATGTAGCAGAAGAAGCCCACAGCTGAGACAGCAATTTTCCTTCACTTCCTTGCAAACTCCATCACTCATCATGTACAAATGTATGTATTATTGTCCTAACTGAATATACACCTTGTCTTTCTGTTTATGCCAAGTGGCTTGCAAAAGTAACCAGATGCAGAGTGTTAAATGTAATAAATTGGATGCCATCAACATCAACCTTCCAATAAAGGAGAATATTTGCACCTCGGGATTGAAATCAGGGGTCCCTGGTGCTCTCTGAGCTTGGTTGCTTTCTTGCAGATGTTTCATTACCCAACTAGGTAACATCATAAGTGGTAGCCCCACAAACCAACCTTCAAATCCCACACTAAAATAAATAGCCATTAAAGGTTTGGCGAAAAAGATGGCATTTTTTGGCTTTTTTTTTGTCATCCTCTTAAATTGTATGCTAGCAGCAGCTAAATGCTGTTCCATAAGAAGCTCGTTTCATAACTTGGGAATCATAAAGGAGAAGATTTAGCCCCATATGCACAAGCTTCTGGAAAGCTAAACACTTGCAAAGGGCTTCCAATGGTCCAAGTTATCAAGCAGGTGGATAGGATAGAATAGGATAGGATAGGATAGAATAGGATAGGATAGGATAGGATAGGATAGGATAGGATAGGATAGGATAGGATAGGAAAGGAAAGGAAAGGAAAGGATAGGAACAGAACAGAATAGAATAGAATAGAATAGAATAGAATAGAATAGAATAGAATAGAATAGAATAGAATTCTTTATTGGCCAAGTATGATTGGACACACAAGAAATTTCTCTTCAGTGCATAAACTCTCAGTGTACATAAAAAATACATTCATCAAGAATTGTAAGATGCAACACTTAGTGATAAGTCATAGGATACTAAATAAGCAATCAAAATCATACTAGGAAGCTAAATAAAACAATATCAATTGTAGAGATAAAAGCAACAAGGTTATAGTTACAAGTAGAAGAAGATAGGTAATAGGAAGAATGAAAAGTATAATAGTAATACAGTCTTAGTAAATAGTTTGACTGTTGTGGGAATTAATTGTTTAGCAGAGTGATGGCATGCAGGAAAAAAAAACTTTAGATAACTTTGGGTTACCTAAAGTTAATTTTTTTTAGAACTTTAGGTTCTAAGAAGAGAAAAGAAGGTCCTTTAGATAAGACAGGTAGTCCTTGATTTACGCCTGATCAGTTTACCCAGATTCCAAGTTCTAATGGTCATCAGCTACAGTGATCACGTGATTGCATTTTGAATGCTTGGCAATTGGCTTGCATTGACGGGCATTTGCAACATCCCAAGATCACGTGACTGTGATTTCCAACGTGATTTCTTTCTGGAAACTGGCATTTACTTCTGATTTGAGCAAGGCATACCCACTGCGCCAATGGGTTGGCTTTACAACTCCTGCATCTTTTTAACCACCGCTACCACACACACAAAAAAAAGGGTCTCGGGCACAATCACACCATGACCTAATTAACAACCCAAATGACTTATGACCTTAATTCCAGGCTCAATTACAGTCGTAAATCAAGGACTAGTGTAAGGTCCTAAAAAGCCAGTCCTGTAAAGTGCACCCAATAATCAAATGATAGCCAAGATAGGAAGAAGAATCGGTGTGCCATGCCTTAAGTAGCATCATCTTGAAAATGCTGTGTGTTTTCAGTACAAATGTTTACTCTCTCCAGCTCTTTGCAGAAGAGGACAAAAGTGGTTTGTGGCTTTCTTATTTTAGATGCATATATAACAAAATCTTAACTGCCCTTTAGATTTTTTTCTCTCTCCTTTTCTCCTCACTCCGCTCCCTCTTGTAACTGCAGGGTTTTTTTTATTGGATTAATGATTTGTAATGCACAATAATATGCGGTCCTCTTTGCAGTATTATCTTGAGAGCAAGGCAAGGCCTTAATTATGTTTACGCTTGTAAAATAAAGCATCATAAAATTGCTAGCAAATGCAATAGCACGGGGTGATAGCTCTTGCTTTACAAATCATTTTGCTATGAAAACTATTCCTTTCCTGGAGAGAAGGGAGGGAACCATGTTTAAAAAACCAAAACAGCCCACCCAGAATAAAAGCTATTATGGAAGTTGTTGCCCCAAACTGGGATTACAACCCCTGTTTTAGATAGCTTTATACTATTATTCGGCCAAGTGAGATTCTAGAAAGAGTGCAGAGAAGGGTAACTGTCAGCCTATGCTTCGCTTATTTGCTGTCAGCTGCCATAGAAACGAGGAGGGTGCGGGCATGGTATTTGGGATGGAAATAAATGGTACAGGAGGAAAGATATGGAAAAGGAAGTTTTCTTCTCACCAGCGGATGCTGGTGGCCGGTATTTGGACCTGGTGAAGGCCAACAATCCTGCATACCAATATGATGATGCCTTTTGGAGATGCATCCCACATGACACCTAAGGGAGTTGCACATTGGACACTGGGGTGGGGTCATTGGAGGGAGGGGGCTGGGTTATCATTTGATATGTACTTGTTCGCACCTTTCTGGCTCAGATCTTGCTTTACTTTCGCTGCTATCTTTTCATAACCAGTAAAAGTATTATAATTCCATAAACAATGGAGTTGGGAGTTTTCTTTCTTGGTTATTGATGGAGGCATGCCTAACAGCAACAAAGATGATTAGGGGACTGGAGGCTAAAACATATGAAGAACAGTTACAGGAATTGGGAATCTCTAATTTAATGAAAAGAAGGACTAGGGTGACATGATAGCAGTGTTCCAATACCTGAGGGGCTTCCACAAAGAAGAGAAGGTCAACCTATTCTCCAAAGCACCTGAAGGTAGAACAAGAAGCAATGGATGGGAACAAAATCAAGGAGAGAAGCAACTTGGAACTAAGGAGAAATTTCTGTAGTTACTCTGTGGAAAAACGTGTCCAGAAGTTGTAGATGCTCTAACACTTTAAGAAGAGATTGGACAACAATTTGCCTGAAATGGTATAGGGCAGCAATGGCTAACCTTTTTGTCCTCAAGTGCCAAAATCGCATGCTCACACCTGCAATGCAATGCCCCCCTCGCTCTCTGCACCTGCACATGGCTATCACTCCCACACCCCCTCAAATGTGCCTGACACCACCACACCGCACCCCGTTTTGGGCCTAGCAGGCCTCCTGGGCTGCCCCCGCTAGGCACTTGTGACCCCCCTCCCATGCATGCGCATGTGACCCCCCCGCCAGTGATGGGTTCCAGATCCCGTTCCAACCGGTACATTTGGAACGGCCCCGGCGTCACCCACATGGACGCAGGCAGTGCACACATCCGTCGTACTTGTCTGTGACGCTTCCACAAGCCTCTGTGATGCTCCAGCTGCGCGGCAGAGCATTGCACAGATGCCGTATTTGCCATGTGCATGCGTGGGAGCACCAAAGGCTTAGAGGACAGTAAGGAGCATGGGTGGGTGGGCCCTCTGGAGCACCGTACCAGAATGGTACCCAGTGTTCCAGGCAGACTCCGGTACGCCCGTACCAGGGCGTACCTCCTGCAACCCACCACCAGACCCCCACCCCTCCCACGCAGGGGGGCACATCTCCTGCATGTGCAGCAGAGACCCCAAAATCAGCAGGCCAGCGGGAGGCACAACTAAGCTGGGCGATGGCTCACGTGCCCACAGAGAGGGCTCCGCATGCCACCTGTGGCACATGTGCCACAGGTTCGCCATAGGGTTTCCTGCCTGAGCAGTAGATTAGACTAGAAGACCTCCAAGGTCCCTTCCAACTCTGCTTTTCTGTAAAATGCATACAGGTTATTTGCATGATGAAGTTCTGGGATGCATCAACAGAAGGATAACATTGAGTTAATGAGAAGTGATAATACCGCTCTGTATCCCACTAGTGAGTCCACATTTGGAACACAGGCAGACCTCGACTTATGGCCACAAGGAAGCCCAAGATTTCTGCTGCTAAGTGAATTTTGCCCTGTTTTGCAAACTTTCCTGCCACAACTGCTAAGTGAATCCCTGCGGTTGTTAAATTAGTAACACGATTGCTCAGGGAATCTTGCTTCTGTATTAATGTTGCTTATTAGAAGGTCGCAAAACCATGATCCTGTGACCCTGGGGCATTGCAGCCATCATAAATATAAGTCAGTGGCCAAGCATATGAATTCTGATCAGATGACTTTGGGGATGCTGGGACAATCCTGAGTGTGAAAAATGGTCATGTCACTTTTTTCAGTTGCGCTGTAAATTTGAATACGTCACTAAACAACTGTAGTAAATTGAGTACTGCATCTGGTCACCACAATCCAACAAAGATACGGAGACTCTAAAGCAGGGGTGTCAATCTCAATTTTATAGAGGGTCATATCAGGGCTGTGTTTAACCTCAGGGGGCCAAGATGGGCGTGGCCAGAGCGGGCATGGCCAGCTCAATGTCACTCGTGTTGGAGGCTCCTGTTGTGGCCCGAATGCTCTGCCAGTGAAAATGGGCTCCCAAGTTCCGTTTTCAGCTGCGACGTCCTCCTGCAACCCTCTGCCAATGAAAACAGAGCTCAGGAGGCTTCCACGGCAGCCCTACAGATAAGATCTAAGCCTTCGGTGGGCCAGATCCAGCCCACGGGTCTTGAGTTTGACAACCCTGCTCTAGAAAGTGTGCAGAGAAAGGCTCTGGAGACTAATTCAACCTCACACAGCTTTTCATTCATCCTTCACAATTTACAGTAAATTTGGTACTTCTCTCCCTTTTATCTCCCACAGACCATGAGGATACCAAGAAGATCATTCGGATTGGTGAACAAGGAAAAGCTTGTTGTTGTTGTTAGTTACAAAGTCATGTCCAACCCATTGTGACCCCGTGGACAATGTTCCTCCAGGCCTTCCTGTCCTCTACCATCCTCTGGAGTCCATTTAAACTCACACCTTCTGCTTCAGTGACTCCATCCAGCCACCTCATTCTCTGTCGTCCCCTTCTTCTTTTGCCCTCCATCGTTCCCAGCATTGGGCTCTTCTCCAGGGAGTCCTTCCTTCTCATTAGATGGCCAAAGTATTTGAATTTCATCTTCAGGATCTGGCCTTCTAAAGAGCAGTCAGGGTTGATCTCCTCTACGGCTGACCGGTTTGAACACCTTGCAGTCCAAGGGATTCGCAGGAGTCTTCTCCAGCACCATACTTCAAAGGCCTCCATTCCTTGGTCCAACCTTCACAGCCATACATTGCAACTGGAAAAACCAGTTAGATTTTCTAACTAGCTAAAAGCTAATTAGGCACAATCTTGTCAAAAAAAAAAAGTCACTTTCACATTTCAGAGGTCAACTTGGGGGAAACCACTTAGCAAAGCTTCAGATCTTTCTGTTACCTGGGGAGGACCATCCAATCAGTCCATCCTCCCTATGGGGTTGCGGACACCATATACTCCATGAACATCTGATGTCCCTGCCTCCCCACCTCAGATCAGCGTTGCTTCTACTCCAAGACAAAAACCAGATCTTCTATGCATCCTCCTACATGTCTTGGATAATGCACATGGTTGTCAGGATGCCATGAATTCTTCAGCCCTCTCTGACACTTCCCACAAACAAAACAGTTTGAAGTCCTCTAGCACCATATGCCTGCCATCAAACTCTAGTGAAGCTGGACTGAAAATTGAGCCTGTGTTTTCCTGCTGTTTTTAGGTAATAGAACTCAGTGCTAAAATTAACCTGAACAAAAACCATTCATTTCACAATTTGTCTCGGTAACATGTGAAACCAGTCTAAACAAAGAAGACCTTAAAGTCACACTCCTAAATTGGAAGTAGAAAAGATGCAGGGGGGGGGGGGGAATCTTAGTTGAATTTGTTATCCTACCAATAAAAAAAAAAGGTAGATACGTCTCCTTAATTTAGGAAGATATCAGAATTACCGGTTATAAAATGCTCTTTGCATGGAGTAGGGATGGTGGAGGAGTAAGTTTGATTTAAATGTGAATATATTAGATTTACATTTTTCAAACTAAGGCGTATGTAAAACTTTACTGTCTTTTGAAATTCACATTTCTGCCAATCTTGTAACATGGTTTATCAAAATACAGGAAGTCTTCCACTTACAGCTATAATTGAGCCCAGTGGGCAGAGTGGCTCACATGGTTAGGATGCTGGTTTGACCATTTCCAAGTCCATTTTTGAAGTCCAAGTGCCAATGTGTGATGGCACAAGCTCCCATCATTTGCTTCATCTCCTGCCAATCTAGCAGTTCAAAAGTTCAAAAACATGAAAACACAAGTAGTTAAATAGGTACCACTTTGGTTGGCTTACTAAGAGGAATATGAAAGGAATCCACAACTGGCCATCTCTCAGGCAATGGTGATATCACCATTTAATCCAGAGGTGTCAAACTCAACCTTAGATCTGCCCTGGAAACAGCAAATGACTGATCTGTGGTGCCTCTGCCAGCAAAAACGGAGCTCCCCTTTTGCTTCCCCTTTTGCATTTGAGCACAGGAAGGGGCAGGAAAGGAGAAAGGGAAAGAGGAAAGAAAAAGAAAGGAAGATGGGAAGAGAGCAAGGAAGGAAAAATATGGAAAGAGGGAAAGGAAAGAAGAAAGGAGAATGAAGAGGAAAGGAAAAAGAAGGAAGGAAGGAAGGAAGGAAGGAAGGAAGGAAGGAAGGAAGGAAGGAAGGAAGGAAATTATAATGAGAGTGAGGGAGGGTCTGAAAGAAGTCCTGCTTTAGCACTTGGTGCCCCCAACACAAGTGACGTCAAGCTGGCCGTGCCACCATGGCCACGCCTACCATGGCCATGCCCCTTCCCCCCCCCCCAAGGTCAAACACAACCCTGATGTGGCCCTCAATGAAATCGAATTTGACACCCTAATTTAATCCTTTCACCACTGAAGTGTTTTGGTGCTTCCAACACAGTATAATGTGTAGCAATTTTGAACTCTATCCTGGCTCCTGTCTTTTTTCACCTGAGACAGTAAGTTAATGACTAACACCTGTATGCCTTCAAGGAAGTGAGGAATGGCTTGCAGCAGTCAACCGAGTCTTGATGAGCAGAAGATAAACGGTCAGACCAACTCAGGGGAAACCATTGCAAAGAAATGCAGCATTTCTAATTGTGGTTGGCAGAGGCCTTCATCCTCCCAACCCATCATCTCCCGAGTGTCAACTCTGAAGTGAACCCGGCTGAAGCCATCTTATGCTGCCTCATAGTTGCCATGAAGCCTGAGAGAGGGGAGGGAGGGGAGGAGCAGATAGCCCAGCTAACAGTCAAAACAAAAAGTTTTCTTGTGGGAACCAAGGTCATCGTAACAGGCAGCTGGTGAAAGAAGAGAGGAGCCTGCCAGCTATACTCATTGGACAATGTGACTGGTGAAAAACTTGGAGGGGGGATTTTTATTCTTTTTATTAGGTGAAACCTAATTAAGAGTTGGTGTTGTAGCCTGTCAGCCACCAGCTCCTCCAGCAGCCAAATCAGAGGAGGAGGAGGAGGAGGAGGAGGAGGAGGAGGAGGAGGAGGAGGCGGCGGCATGGGAGTCCAGGTCAGCATCAAGGCAACCTGAGAGCTTTGAGGGGAAAGAGGGAATGGAGCTGGCAGAGAGAGAGAGAGAGAGAGAGAGAGCGCCTGGGCCACCCATCAGCCCTCAGATGGAGAGTCAACAGCCGCCAGGTCTGGAGGTGGCTGATGAGCAAGAGGAGGAACAGCTGGATACAGTGCCTGACGCGTGGATGCACAGAAGGCAGAAGAGAGGAGAGCAGTGGAAATCCATGGGCCGATCCTTGGGAAGGAAGAGCCACCGCTGATAGCAAAGCTCCACTCTAGCTCTGGGGACAAAAGGCAGGGAGAGGAGATGAAGAGATGTGGCAGACAACTATTAATCTTCTTGGCGGACGGACTTGTTAGCCTGCGGTGAGAGAGGATTGTTTTGCCTAGGCTGCTGGCGCTCCTAATAAATGAATCTTTGAGTTAACTAAAGAGGTTTTGTCGTGTTTGGGGCGCTGGGTCAGAACAGTTGGTTTCCCCAGCTGTGCCAATATGATGTATCCAATAAACATGTTCTTTAAGGAATTGACCTGCCTCGGAGTTTTGCTTTCAATGGGTGTGTTACTTAGAAAGCTGACACTGAGCATGAATTCACTAATCAAGGTGTAAGTGCAAAACAGCTTTCCGCTCCTGTTTGCAGCCCTGTGATACTTTGATGCATTGAACCAATTGAAAAAATAATAATAAAGATGCTTTCATATGCTCTCCTTCCCTCTTTAGATTTATACCTTCAGCTATCTATTGTTGCACATTTTGAAGTACTCAAAATTAACTGCGATAAGATCCTTTATTGGGAATTACTAACTATGGGGCATGAGAGATAAATCTAAGTGTCCTGCCCTGTTAATTAAACCAAGATTTATTAATTTATCAAGACTCTCGAAACAGACATGTTTAATTGCCCTCTTTATTAATGTGTCTAAGAAAGCTTTAGCATTTAACTGGCATTTAAATGAGAGTTCCAGCAAGATGTGGTATCAATTAATGGTCTTCTTAAAAGTCAGACAGTATTTTCACAATGCCAGCTCAACTCCTCCTTTTTTCCCCTCCCCACCTACACACCTCAAAGAATACTGGAAATGCATTTTGTGCACCAGTAAGAAGCAAAAGGTGTAATGCTTCTATCTGAAAAAAAAAGTCTTGCCTGCAATCTCTTGACAACAACATTTTAAAGAACAAAATCCTTCCCCAAATTATCTTTCCAGGAGGCAGGCATGAAATTCAGGCAAATGGGATTTCCCTCTCCCGCAAAATGCAGTCTCAGGGGGCAAACAGAGGAAATCAGAACAAGATACTGTGGTGCAGTGTAGTGATGAAATTCAAAAAAAATTACCACCAGTTCTGTGGGCATGGCTTGGTGGGTGTGGCAGGGGAAGGATACTGCAAAATCCCCATTCCCTACCCACTCCTGGGAAAGGATACTGCAAAATCCCCATTCCCTACCCACTCCTGGGAAAGGATACTGCAAAATCCACATTCCCTACCCACTCCTGGGAAAGGATACTGCAAAATCCACATTCCCTACCCACTCCTGGGAAAGGATGCTGCAAAATCCCCATTCCCTACCCACTCCTGGGAAAGGATGCTGCAAAATCCCCATTCCCTACCCACTCCTGGGAAAGGATGCTGCAAAATCCCCATTCCCTACCCACTCCTGGGAAAGGATGCTGCAAAATCCCCATTCCCTACCCACTCCTGGGAAAGGATGCTGCAAAATCCACATTCCCTACCCACTCCTTGGAAAGGATACTGCAAAATCTCCATTCCCTACCCACTCCTGGGAAAGGATAATGCAAAATCCACATTCCCTACCCACTCCTGGGAAAGGATACTGCAAAATCCACATTCCCTACCCACTCCTGGGAAAGGATACTGCAAAATCCGCATTCCCTACCCACTCCTGGGAAAGGATAATGCAAAATCCGCATTCCCTACCCACTCCTGGGAAAGGATACTGCAAAATCCACATTCCCTACCCACTCCTGGGAAAGGATACTGCAAAATCCCCATTCCCTACCCACTCCTGGGAAAGGATACTGCAAAATCCACATTCCCTACCCACTCCTGGGAAAGGATACTGCAAAATCCCCATTCCCTACCCACTCCTGGGAAAGGATGCTGCAAAATCCCCATTCCCTACCCACTCCTGGGAAAGGATGCTGCAAAATCCCCATTCCCTACCCACTCCTGGGAAAGGATGCTGCAAAATCCCCATTCCCTACCCACTCCTGGGAAAGGATACTGCAAAATCCACATTCCCTACCCACTCCTGGGAAAGGATACTGCAAAATCCACATTCCCTACCCACTCCTGGGAAAGGATACTGCAAAATCCACATTCCCTACCTACTCCTGGGAAATGATACTGCAAAATCCACATTCCCTACCCACTCCTGGGAAAGGATAATGCAAAATCCACATTCCCTACCAACTCCTGGGAAAGGATGCTGCAAAATCTCCATTCCCTTCCCACTCCGGGGAAAGGATACTGCAAAATCCACATTCCCTACCTACTCCTGGGAAATGATACTGCAAAATCCACATTCCCTACCCACTCCTGGGAAAGGATAATGCAAAATCCACATTCCCTACCAACTCCTGGGAAAGGATGCTGCAAAATCTACATTCCCTACCCACTCCTGGGAAAGATACTGCAAAATCCCCATTCCCTACCCACTCCTGGGGGAAAGATATTGCAAAATCTCCATTTCCCCCTCCCCCGGGGCCTTAGTTTGAGGACCCCAGATTTAGTGCAATATAAAAAATGCAAATAATTTTTCTTTGGACCACCAAAATTTTCTCACGGACCCCCGGTGGTCCACGGATCACCAGTTGTTGACCGCTGGTGTCTAAGCCACTGGTGTCAAACTCATCACGTTCCCATAATGTGATGTTTCACGACATTTTTCCCCCTTCATGGAGCTGGGGTGGCTGTGGCCTGCACATCACACATCCAGCCCACGGGCCCCCAATTTGAGACCCCTGATCTAAGCTGCCAGGACTGCGTTTCTGTCTAGCATGTGTAGATTTCCCTGACATTGCATGTCATACAAGAAATAAAACATGGAGGAAATCAGGATAATAAAATGAGTATCTGCCATCTGCTTGTCTGTCTGTCTCTCTATGTATCATCCATCCATCTGTCCATCCCACTATACCTTGATTGGACTAGATGACCTATAAGGTCCCTTCAGATCCTGAATATGAAACTCAAATACTTTGGAGGATGGACTGATTGGATGGTCCTCTCCAGATAACAGAAAGATCTGAAGCTTTGCTAAGTGGTTCCCCCAAGTTGACCTCCAAAATGTGAAAGTGACTATGTTTTTTGACAAGATTATGCCTAACTAGCTTTTAGCTAGTTAGAAAACCTAACTGCTTTTTCCAGTTGCAATGTATGGCTGTGAAGGTTAGACCAAAGAATGGAGGCCTTTGAACTATGGTGCTGGAGAAGACTCCTGCGATGAATCCCTTAGATTGCAAGGTGTTCAAACAGTCAGCCGTAGAGGAGATCAACCCTAACTGCTCTTTAGAAGGCCAGATCCTGAAGAGGAAGCTCAAATACTTTGGCCACCTAATGAGAAGGAAGGAGTCACCTGGAGAAGAGCCTAATGCTGGGAGATGGAGGGCAAAAGAAGAAGAGGATGACGGAGAATGAGGTGGCTGGATGGAGTCACTGAAGCAGTAGGCTTGAGCTTCAATGGACTCCGGAGGATGGTAGAGGACAGGAAGGCCTGGAGGAACGTTGTCCATGGGGTCGCAATGGGTCAGACATGACTTCATAACGAACAACAAGGTGTTTTCCAACTCTGTTAATCTGTTAGCGCCCTCCCCCAAAATGGGTGGATTAGTGTTACTCATATTTATTATTATTGCCTTCTCCTGGAGTCACGTGATCACTCTTTGCCACTTTCTGACAAGCACTGTCAATGGAAAAGCCAGATTCACTTAACAACCATGTTGCTAATTTAACAACCATAGTGATTCATTTAACAACAGTGGCAATAAAAGTTGTAAAATGGGGCAAAATTCGCTGAACAGATGTCTTCCTTAGCAACAGAAATTAGAGTCTCCATTGTAAGTCAAAGGCGAACTGTATAACACCCAGGCCACCAATTCTGCTCACACTGTCAGAGAAAGCACATCTTCCTACTTTCCTGCCTCTTCAGATTTTCCTTCCAGTGGAAGATTCATTCTTTCTCCTGCTTTTATGGCTCCCCCTTGTAGCCCAGCTCTCTTCTGAAGTCAGGCTGCCCTGACTCGAAGCTGAGAATTCAGACTTTTCCCCCAAACAGCCTGTATTTCATGAGCCACGTGGTCAGCTTCAGCTAAGCACACATCCTTCTCGGAGCCAAAGTAACAAAGGAGACTGAACGAGCAACGATTAGTTGCGTTCCCTAAGAAACCACTGTGCAGTTTAAAAAGAAGAGTGGAAAAGCTCCAGGCAGCACTTGTACATGTTTACTAGTGGAAATATAGGGACGTGGTGGCTCAGTGGCTAAAACGCTGTGCTTGTTGATCAGAAGGTTGGCCGTTCAGCCGTTCGAATCCCTACGCCGCTTAACGGAGTGAGCTCCCATTACTTGTCCCAGCTTCTGCCAACCTAGCAGTTCGAAAGCACGTAAAAAAATGCAAGTAGACTTTTGGTGGGAAGGTAACAGTGCTCCATGTGCCTTCAGTGTTGAATCATGCCAGCCACATGACCAGAGAGACGTCTTTGGACAGCGCTGGCTCTTTGGCTTAGAAACAGAGATAAGCACCGCTCCCTAGAGCCAGGAACAACTAGCACACATTTGCTGGGGAACATTTACCATTACCTTTACTAGTGGAAATAAGTTCTGAGGAGCACTCAGCCTTGGTATAAATGTACCTGGGACACCTGGATTCTTTGCACCCAACTCTGGAAACCTGTTTCTCTTTGTCGAATTTAAATTTCTGCCCAATTTCAAGGAGACAATATCTCAAAGCATGCATTTTGGAAACATACATTTCCTAAGACCAGTTTAAAGTGCAAAACCTCGGGATGGGCTGAATTTCGATGAACATTGCTTGCGTGTTGTAATGAGGTGGGAAGATATAGGCAGTGTGAGACGGCCCCTCAGAACAGATTCTGGAGAACCAGTAGCAGAAATTTTGAGTAGTTCGGAGAACTGGCAAATGCCACCTCTGGATGGCCCCAGAGTGGAGTGGAAATGGGGATTTTGCAGTAGCCTTCCCCTGCCACGCCCACCAAGCCACTCCCACCAAGCCACACCACGCCCACCAAGCCTTGCCCACAGTAAAAAAAAATTGAATTTAACCCCTACCTCAGAGGGTCTACAACAATTCGCCAACGTGCCATGGCCAATTCAACGTGTCTACTTGCTACAGGGAACTTGTCCTGCAGGGAACAAAGCTATCTTGCCACAAGACAACTGGCTTCAGTGCAAGTGTTACACTAATATTGAAGAAATGAAGGAATAGAATCATTAAAGAAAGAGTGCAGAAGGAGGGACAGAATGAAATGTGACTGGCAAAAATTAAAAAAAATCCTCCTCCAGTCATGTTGCTCAGGAACTCTGGCATTTGAAGCATGCAAGTCTTAAAGCTGTCAAGTTACAAGACCCTTGCGCCCCTAACCCTTTAGAAAAAAAAACCCAGGGGTGTTCAAACTTGACAGCTTTAAGACTTGTGGACTTCAACTCCCAGAATTCCTTCTCTTGCTCTTCATCTTGATGATGTGCGGACGGGCGGGGGGAGGGAGCTGGAACCGGTTCTAAACGGCACTGCAGATTTGTGGAACCTCTTCTATAGAAGAAGTTAGAACTGGCAGAAACCCACCTTCTGCTCCCCCTCCCCAAGCTGCTCATTGTCCGACTCTGCTGCCAGCTTTGCTGGCCACCAGCGAGCCACAACAGCTCAAAAGTCACTTTTTTTCAGTGCTGTTGTAACTTTGAACATTTACTAAACCAACACTTGTAAGTTGAGGACTACCTCTGGCATTGTGCTTGGCAGAGGATATTTAAACCACAATTTCGTTCTTCACTGATTCATTCTAAAGGTATGAACGACAAATTATGCTGTCAATGTGTTGGTAAACAGTCTACAATACATTTAAATGATGGAATGTTTTACACACAATTCGTGTTGAAGGTTGGTTATCGAATTCAATAAGAGTGGTGTAGGATCTCATAACACTTGTGTCGGAAGCACAGAGGCATTTCCAGGTTTGAAAGGATTAGCCAGTGAAAGCACCGTTGTCCAGGACACATCACTTTGGGCGCTCCTTTCATCTCTCCGGCAGGAGCTCGGGTGAAAGACAGGAGCTCAACCTACCCCACAGCAGCACTCGGGTTTCAAACGTAGGCTTGCTAACCTCGAACCCAGCATCCTAGCTGCTAACTGTAGCAGTGTAGGCTGGACATATGACATCATCTTTTAAATGACCCCATAATCCCTTGCAAAACTGAATGGAGTTGAGTGTTTTACTGGCCAGATGCCCTTCCTGTCACCGATGCAGAGTTTTGTTCAGCAGATATATTATCACTGTGCCCAGAGAGAGAAATATCTCCCTCTACCTAGAATTGAACTCACAGCCTCCTGATTGTGAGATGAGAGCTCCGCCTCTAGGCCACCGCATCACTCCAGGATGGACATATAACATGCATGAAAATAAAAGAGATATTTAGCCAACGGTTTAACAAGGAGCAAGATGAGGATGTGTGAAATCCATCTGGCTGTGCTAAAGGAGAAACACCAGGGATCTCTATGGCGACATTAGACTTCCGCCAGTTGATGGTGCAAATGTACCTGTCTATACAGGTACATTTGCATGCAGAGGACGGTGTCTTGATGGCTGAGGACCTGAACGATTTCCAATAAAGGTTAGATTGTGTGATGCAGCCAAGAATATGGACTTGAACATTAATGCAAAAGTGAAGACAAAGATACATGTTCCTGTTTAGAAAAATGGGGTGGAAATCTCAAGTTATAGAGAAGTGGTGAAAAATGGGACAAGGGGAAGAATTTGTGTGCCTTAGCTGAACATTTACCAAGAGAGGAAAATGGATGGGAAAATGTTAAGAACTGCAAAGGCTGGTAAAAAGAATTGGTGGATAGTATGTGGTTCTGTTCAAAGGAATACATTTTTATTGAATGTAGTGAAAATAGCTGTATGCAAAAAAGAATGTAAAAAAAAAAGCCAAGGAATTAAAAGATGCTTGCTCCTGAGGAGGAAAGCTATGGCAAATCTAGACAGCATAGTAAAAAGCAGAGACATCACCCTGCCAACAAAAGTGTGTCTAGTCAAGGCTGTGGTTTTCCCAGTTGCAATGTATGGTTGAGAAAGTTGGCCCATAAGAAAGGCTGAGCACCCAAGAATTCAGGACTTTGAACTATGGTGCTGGAGAAGACTCCTGCGGGTCCCTTGGACTGCAAGGTGTTCAAACCGGTCAGCCGTAGAAGAGATCAACCCTGACTGCTCTTTAGAAGGCCAGATCCTGAAGAGGAAACTCAAAGACTTTGGCCACCTAATGAGAAGGAAAGACTCACTGCAGAAGAGCCTAATGCTGGGAATGATGGAGGGCAAAAGAAGAAGGGGAAGACGGAGAATGAGGTGGCTGGATGGGGTCACCGAAGCAATCAGTGTGAGTTTAAATGGACTCTAGAGGATGGTAGAGGACAGAAAGGCCTGGAGGAATATTGTCCATGGGGTTGCAATGGGTCAGACACAACTTCGGAACCAACAACAACAACAAAAGAATGTGTAGTAATGAGAGCTGGCTATGTCCAAAGATGTGTAAAAAGGAACTGAATATAGTGGAAACAGGTTACTTAGAAAATGTATGTAGGAAAGCAAGAGGTGATAAAATCAAGAATTAATGAGTGATTTGTGTGATTTAAGTTCACCACTGAGGGACCAGAATTGAAAAAAAGAATATTGAGATGGTTTAGTTCTAAAAAAAAAAAAAGAAGAATGAATGAGGATTGAACTGAATTATATGAAGGGAGGGCAAATGGATTGAGAGAAAAGAAAAGACTGAGAAAGATGTAATTGGATGACATAGATGAGGACCTTAAAAAGATGTCTATGGAGATTGTCTCAAAGATGCTTTTTGAAAAAGGAACTGAACTGTTTTTCAAGAAGAAGAAGAAGAAGAAGAAGAAGAAGAAGAAGAAGAAGAAGAAGAAGAAGAAGAAGAAGAAGAAGAAGAAGAAGAAGAAGAAGAAGAATGTCATTGTTGTTGTTGTTGTTTTGCTTCTCATCCAAGAAGCTTCAGCAGAACCTCTTCTTCTTCCTCAAGACAAAAAACAGTCCAGGTGATTTTTGAAAATGCATATTTGAGATAACTATAACCAATGAATGGATGATGGAGAATCTCCATAGATGTCTACGAAGATTCTCAGTCATCCGGGTCATGTTTATCCCAAAGGTGTTTTCCAAAAGGCAACTGGACTTTTTTTTTTGGGGGGGGGGGGTTCCTCAAAGAACCGAAGAAGCTTCTTGGATGAAAAGTGAAACATTTTCAAGGAAAAAAACCAAAAAAAGATCCAGCTTTGGGTCGTTGAAAAGAGATTAAAGAATAGAACACAATGAACGAAGCAGTGGCAGAAGTGGTGGAACCAAAGGATAGAAAAATATGAAGAGATAAATGGCGTTGGTGGTAACCTGGATATACTCATGTTTTGTTTCCTTCTCTTTTATCTCATGTCTTTAAATACTTGAGTTATTATTTCCTATTCCTTTCCATCATTTGCTTGCATCCTTATACAGCCATGAAGGGCGTGCATGTGTTCTTCGAACCAAATAAATTATTAAAACGTAATGTATAAGTTGTGGAAGAGATGGAAGAGGCAAGGAATGGAAAAACTGGATAAACAAACTAATTGATGGCAAACCAAGCAAGAAGGAGATGAGCATAATCAACTGAGAAATAAATCACTCGACTGCTCACACCAGAGAGTACTATTTGCACAAAACTACGTACAGACACACACAAACACAAAAAAAATGCGTGGAATGAGATAATTTTCCACAGCCAACCTGCAGTGACCAACTTGCCATGGCCAACTCGCTGTGGGACAACTCGCCACAGGACAATTTGATACTTCAATTTAATTATTTAAAATAAATAAAAAAACATTTTAATTTTTGTCATTCACATTTCATTTTGTTCCTCATTTTGCTTCCTTTCTTGAATGACTCTATTCCACCATTTCTGTGATATTAGTGTAACTCTTGTCCCACAGCAAATTGTCCCGTAATGAATTTGTCACCGTGAGTTGACTGTGATAAGTTAGGCATGGTGAGCTGGTCATGGTGAGTTAGCGGTGATGAGTTTCCCATGGTCCACGGTATAGGGTTTCCTGCCTAGGCAGGGGGTTGGACTAGAAGACCTCCAAGGTCCCTTCCAACTCTGCTATTGTATTGGTGAGCTGGCCATGGTGAGTTGCCTTTGGTGAGTTGGCCATGGTGAGCTGGCCATAGTGAGTTGCCTTTGGTGAGTTGGCCATGGTGAGCTCGCCATAGTGAGTTGGCTGTGGTGAGTTGGCCATGGTGAGTTGGTCATGGTAAGTTAGCCATGGTGAGTTCGCTGTGACGAGTTGGCCATGGTGAGCTGGCCATAGTGAGTTGCCTTTGGTGAGTTGGCCATGGTGAGCTCGCCGTAGCGATTTGGCCATGGTGAGCTAGCCATGGTGACCTGGTCATGGCGAGTTGGCTTTGGTGAGCTGGCCATGGTGAGTTGGCTGTGGCCAATTGTCATATACCCAAAATGGGGGACATTGTAGTTTAATTGTCCTGATGCAGGTACATTTTCTCTATTTCTGAAGATTTCACCAGTTGTGATTGACATACTAGTAGTCAATCAACTTACAACAATTCATTTAGTGACCATGCAAAGTTACAACAGCATGGAAAAAAGTAATGTATGACCATTCTTCACCCTTACGACCATTGTAGCATCCCCATGGTCAAATGATCAAAATTCAGACTCTTGACAACAATTCCTATTTATGATGGTGTCCCAGAATCATGTGGTCACCTTTTACAATCTTCTAACAAGCAAAGTCAATGGAGAAGCCAGATCCACTTAACAACCATGCGTTAAACAATTGCAGTGATTCACTTAACAACCGTGGCAAGAAAGATCATAAAAGAGGGCAAAGCTCGCTTAATAATTGTTCCCCTTACTAACAGAAATGTTGGACTCATTTGTGGTTGTTAGTCGAGCACTACGTATAATCAATTGCAATCAAATGACTAATTTGATAAGAAGGTAGACCAGTCAGTACCTGAATTTATGTATATCCCTTTTTTCCCTTCTCACCAAGTCAAATAGAATTCTATCACAAGGGATTTGCAAAGCAAGATGATTAATCATTTATCTCACTTGACTTCAATGAATTAAAACTGGCTTGAATTTCTCCAGTACAGGCCCCTTGGATTGTCAATTAAGCCAAAATAGAGCAATAGGCAAAACAGAGCTGGCCATGAGCTGATGGCTACCTGAAATTTAAGACATTGGTAGATTATCTACAGCTTGTGAGCTCATCAAGGAAGAAAACTAGGGATCATAACTCCAGATGATAACCTGTGGTACAAGAATGTAAATGGAAGAGACACTAATCTCAGGTTGCTCTCCAAATTTAGTTAGTCAGTTAGTCAGTTAGTCAGTTAGTCAGTTAGTCAGTTAGTCAGTTAGTCAGTTAGTTGGTTAGTCAGTTAGTCGGTTAGTCAGTTAGTTAGTTAGTTAGTTATATACAAGATAACAGGCATAAGAATAAACATGAATATGAACACAGGAAATGGGTACAAATTAAAGGGGACAGTAGGACAGGGATATTAGGCACGCTGGTGCGCTTATGCACGACCCTTACTGACCTCTTAGGAATGGAGTGAGGTCAATAGTAGACAGTTTAAGGTTGAAGCTGTAAGGGTTTGAGGCAGGGGTGGGTTTCAACCGGTTCACGGCGGTCCCCGCGAACTGGTTGGTCGGCGAACCTGGAAGTAGGTAACTTCCGGGAACGGTGAAGGGCCCACCCGCCCGCCCACACTCCTTACCCGGTTTTGACGAGTTCTGCGCTTCCACACATGCGCAGGATGCATACAGCACCTGCGCTATCCTCCAGGAGCAGCTGGAGCATCGCACAGACGCTAGTACGCATGCGGGCACTGCGCACGTGCACGAGGATGCCGCCAGCCCCGTTCCAACTGAACCGGTTGGAACGGGGCGAGAAACCCACCCCTGGTTTGAGGCTGTAACAACAGAGTCAGGTAGTGCATTCCAGACACTGAACACTGTTGCTGAAGTCGTATTTTCTGCAATCGAGTTTGGAGCGGTTTACCTTGAGTTTCTATCTATCGTTTGCCCATGTATTATTGCAGTTGAAGCTGAAGTAGTCATTGACAGGTAGGACGTTGTAGCAGACAATTTTGTGTACTATACTTAGGTCAGACCGTAGGCAGCATAGTTTCTAGGTTGTCCAAGCCCAAAATTTCAAGCCTGGTGGCCTAAGGGATTCCATTTGTTTATTTCCATCAATTCCACAATTAATATCTATAGAGGTTCACAGTCATCCAGGTCATGGTTGTCCCAAAGGTGCTTTCCAATCAAAAAACATTCAGTTGTTGCATTGATTCAGCAGTCCATCTGCATTTGAAAGACAAGGGTCATTCTTGGAGACAGCAAAGTCCACATTCTGGGCAGAAAGGACTGCTGGTTTGAAAGAAGGGTCAAAGAGGCCACCGACGTTAAGATTGAACAGCCCTCTCTCAACACAGAGGGGGAGGGATACAACATTATCTATCTCCTGTTTACAACACAGTCCTTTCAGCAGTTCCAAGAAGGTTTCCCACCCATTTGTACTATTCAGGTAACCCTGAGGCAGTGGTGGGTTCCGGATCCCATTGCAATCGGTACGGTGCAACGGGGCCCACATGAACACACGCACATGTATGCACACGCATGCAGCACACACATGCATCTTTACCTCCTGCGATGCTCCACGATGCCTCCACGATGCTCCAGCTGCTCAGTGGAGCATCACGCAGGTGCTGTACGCTCCATGCACATGCATGGAAGCGCCAAAGAGCTCAAGTACCGGTAAGGACGGGGGAGGGCGGATGGGCCCTCTGGAGTACCATACCGGAATGGTACCCGGTGCTTCCAGCAGGCACTGGTATGCCCGTACTAGGGCGTACTGGTCGTAACCCACCACTGCCCTGAGGGTACAGAGCAGAGGTGGGTTGCTTCTAGTTCGGCCCAGTTCAGCTGAACCAACAGTGGTGATTCGGTCTGGGTCGCAGAACCAGCAGCGAACCAGGCTGGCCATGCCCCCAAACCAGTTCCCTGGTCTCTTCTGCCATTGTAAGCATGTTTCTGCGCATGCGCAGAAAAAAATTCAGTCAAGGAGAGAGGGAAAAGCAGAGGAAGAATTGGAGGGAATGCAAGAGTAGGAGAGAGGGGAGGAAAGGGAAGAAGAGGGGAAGGGTAGAGGAGAGGAAGGGGAGGGAGAGAAGGGAAAGGAGAGGAGGAAGGAAGGAAGGAAGGAGAGAAGAAAGAGAAGAAAGGGGGAAGGAAGGAGGTAAGGAAGGAGAGAAGGAGAGAAGAAAGGAAGGAAAGGGAGGAGGAAGTGAAGGAGGAAAGGAAGGAGGGAAGCAAGGAGGGAAGAAGGAGAGAAGGAGAGAAGAAAGGAGGGAAGGAAGGAGGGGAGGAAGGAGAGAAGGAGAGAAGAAAGGAGGGAAGGAAGGAGGGAATGAAGGAGAGAAGAAAGGGGGGAAGGAAGGAGGGAAGGAAGGAGGGAAGGAAGGAGGAAAGGAAGGAGAGAAGGAGAGAAGAAAGGAGGGAAGGGAGGGAGGAAGGAAGGAGGGAAGGAAGGAGAGAAGGAGAGAAGAAAGGAGGGAAGGAAGGAGGGGAGGAAGGAGAGAAGGAGAGAAGAAAGGAGGGAAGGAAGGAGGGAATGAAGGAGAGAAGAAAGGGGGGAAGGAAGGAGGGAAGGAAGGAGGGAAGGAAGGAGGGAAGGAAGGAGAGAAGAAGAGAAGAAAGGAGGGAAGGAAGGAGGGAAGGAAGGAAGAAGAAGGAGGATTGTTGTAAAATAAGATGGGTTTATGGGATGGTAAGAAAGCAATTTCAATTATATTGTCAACTGTAGGGGAGAAAAAGTGTTACAAATACATATTAATAACAGTTTTAAAAAAAGAAAAAAAAAAGAAAAAATTTCAGTCAAATGTGCATGCGTGAGCAATGCATGGCGGGCACATGGGCGAAGTGAACCAGTACTAACCGGTACAGGAACCCACCCCTGGTACAGATGAACCTCCAGGTGGCCTCAACGACTCTCAGAAAGAGTGCTAATGACCAGATGACTATAAATCCTCCCGTTCTCCACCATCCAGTTGGAACGGAAGACGTTTCTTGGCTGAGAAGCGAAATGTCTTCAAACCAAACAAAAAAAGTCCCGTTGCCTTTTGACAAAGCAGTTTTGGGAATGTCACAATTAACTTTCCTACCAACCCATGTTCTGTATTAGCAGCATTGCAGGAAGATGAATGTTTCTGCAAAGGAAAGAGTCCGGAATTTTCCTCCTCTAATGGATCATGTCATCCACATTGATTTTTCTGCCTCATTCACCTTTGGAAATTCTCCTACACCCTTTTCAAAGCTGCAGCCTGTTACAAATGAGTTGACAGTCAGCAACCACAGGGACATGGGAATCGGAGAAAAGCAGGGAGCTTCTGCACCTTCATGGTTTATTCATCAGTTAAAATGGATGAAAATCGGTTAGATGAACTTGCATTTAAGGGTGGAAAGTCACATTTAAGAACAAATACGTGGTCATCCTTGTTGTTGATTATGATGAACATCATCATCATCCATTAACCTGTTTGGTGGATTTACACACATTCATCAGTCAGGCTAGGTTGGTATAGCATATTAAGCTGCAATATGTAGGGTATGAAGTAGTGTAGGGTTTCCTGCCTAAGCAGGGGGTTGGGCTAGAAGACTTCCAAGGTCCCTTCCAACTCTATTATTCTATTCCATGGGTCCTCAAACTACGGGCCACGGGCTGCATGCGGCCCACCGAAGACATTAATCCAACCTGTGCAGGACCACAAGGCTGCCCCACCCACATTGCCCCGCCCACCCTTTGGCTGAGCACAAGGCTTACTTTTGCGAGCCCTGCGGGCTGGAACTGAAAGGTAAGGCCAACAATTTTGGCCTGCAGAGACGTTCTGGAGATGGGGGAGGTGGAAAACGGGGTGCACAGCAGTGGGGGGTTCTGGATCCTGTTGCAACCGATACGGTACAACGAGGCCTGGCGTCCACCATATGAATACGTGCAGCATGCACACGCATGCATCCTACCCTCCAGCGATACCTCCACAAGCCTCCACAACGCTCCAGCTGCTCGGCGGAAGGGCTGAAGAGTTCAAATACAGGTAAGGATGATGGATGGGCAGGTGGTCCCTCCGGAGCACTCTACTGGAACGGTACCCAGTGCTTCAGGCAGGCACTGTATGCCCGTACCGGGACGTACCACCTGCAACCCACCATTGGTGCACAGCAGGGGTGGGTTTCTCACCCCATTCCAACTGGTTCGGTTGGAACGGGGCCGGCGGGGTCCTCGTGCACGCGCGCGGTGCACGCATGCGTACTAGCGTCTGTGCGATGCTCCAGCTGCTCCTGGAGGATCGCGCAGGCGCTGTATGCGTCCTGCGCATGTGTGGAAGCGCAGAACTCGTCAAAACCGGGTAAGGACCGCGGGCTGGCAGGCCCTTCGCCGTTCCCGGAAGTTACTTACTTCCGGGTTCGCCGACCAACCGGTTCGCAGGGACCACCGTGAACCGGTTGAAACCCACCCCTGGTGCACAGACACCCCAGGAGGCCACAAAACTGGTGAAAACTGGTGAAAGATAGATAGAGAGAGTGACAGAGAGCTAGAGAGAGACAGAGGGAGAGAGTGATTTCTCAAACTCCTTGGGGCTGAGAAGAATTGCTGCAAAACTGAGTTTCCTGAAGTGGACCACTACATTCCTAAACAACTGAAAAAATGATCTAGTAAAAAGAAAAGGCAACCAAAAGAGCAACATGTAAACAAAAGTAAATAAAACACCCCAGGAGCAAAACAAATGAAAATTTAATTTGTGTGCATTGTTCAATGGACTGTTAAATTGGCCACGCCCACCCAGTCACATGACCTAGCCGTGCCCTCCCAGTCACATGACTATCTAGCCACACCCACCATGCCCATCCGGACCCAACAGTCTGAGGGACAGTGAATTAGCCCCCTGCTTAAAAAGTTTGAAGACCCCTGTTCTATTCTATGCTATATCAGGTTAAAGCTAACCAAGCTGAAGCCAGTAATTCTTTAATTAACCTGGTCAATTGTTACATATGAAACCCATCTATATATGAAAATTGTAATACATTTCCTGAAACTGACTTGACAGAAACCCTACTCAGGGTTTATCTTTATAAAGCATTCCCCATTGTGCATGTTTTGAATAAAATTCATTTCCCTTTGCCAGAATAACTCAAGTGTCATTGTTCCAGCAGGCAGTTGCACACTGAATAGTAGGAGACCTGTTTTCATGCGATCAAATTTCTCTCTTGTAGATAGTTGTACTTAATGAACAAATTCCTAAGGGGAAGTCATATCAGCGTGACATTGTTGTAATGTTTGAATAAGGTTACAGTTAACAAAACAGGGATATTGGCGGGGGGGGGGAGTTGAGTGGAGTAAGGTAACCAATGACTCAAGCCATGAAGGTTTTGAGGCCCTACAGATCCTTACAAAACGATAAGGTTAGTTTGGACCTTATATAGTCCACTCCATTCTATGTGAGTTAAATCTAGCTCTGCAATTTCTACATTTTTTTAAATTTTATTTTATTTTATCAATTTCATATATACATTCACAATTATATGATCTCATAACTGTTATTAATAATATGTATTTATAACAATTTTTCCCCTACTGTTGACAATATACTTGAAGATTGCTTTTTTAACGTCCCATAGATCCATCATATCTTACAACGGTCCTACTTGTTCTTCCCTCCCTCTTTCCTTCCCTCGTTTCTTCTCTCCTACTCCCCTTCCTTCCCTCCCTCCTTCCCCTTCCCTCCTTCTCTCCTTCCCTCCTTCCTTCCTTCCTTCCCTCCTTTCTTTTCTCCTTCTCTCCTTCCTTTCCCCCTTCCTTTCCTCCTTCCTTCCCCCCTTCCTTCTCTCCTACATTCCCTCCTTCCTTCCCTCCTTTCTTCTCTCCTTCTCTCCTTCCTTCCCTCCTTTCTTCCCTCCTTTCTTCTCTCCTTCTCTCCTTTCTTCCCTCCTTCCTTCCCTCCTTGCTTCCCTCCCTCCTTCCCTCCCTCCTTTCTACCCCCCTTTCTTCTCTCCTTCCTTCCTTCCTCCTCTCCTTTCCCTTCTCTCCTTCCCCTTCCTCCCCTTTACCCTTCCCCTCTTCTTCCCATTCCTCCCCTCTTTCCTACTCTTACATTCCCTCCCATTCTTCCTCTGCCTTTCCTTTTCTCCTATTCCTCTTCTTTCTCCTCTCCTTCCTATTTCTACATTTGAACTACCCAACTTCATCGCCAGACTCTAAGCATTAAAAGTAAAAAGCTAAGCATGATAAAAGTTGGTTTACCACCTTATAAACTTCTCCCAGGTTCGGGGTGGAGATGAGACATCTTTGTGTGGGCTGAAGCTCCCAGTCATGTCCTACCAAAATCCTATGGAGGGTGAAGTGACAATCTTGCAGCAATCACATCCAGAAAGCACACACAGGTAACTGATTCTGCAGGATTCGTTAACTTCTCTGCCCGTCTCTTTCCCTCCTCTGCAGGCTTCCCCCTAGGAGAAACTCAAGCAACCTCAATTGGCCACACCCAAATTGACAGCCTCTGTTTTGTTGCTTGCTTTTCGGCTGCCATTGAAACGGGGAGGGAGGGCATGGTATTTGGGTGTGGGAAATAATCTGTACAGGAGGACTGTTAATTAGGAGTTGTTCTCACCATCTACTGCGCATGTGGAAAGGAGGGGAGTTTCTCGCCAAGGCCAACTGTCCAGCATACCAACCTGATGAGGGTTTTTGAAGATGTCTCTCACCTGACAGCTGTGGAGAAATTGGATTGGACTATGGACTGGGGTTACCAAGGGGAGGGGAATGGGTCGTGTATTGATATCTAATGCTTCCGCGCGCTTTTCCTCAGATCCAGCTTTGCTTAGCTTCTATTATAATCAGTAAAAGCACTCTTAATTCTGCAAAATGGAGTTGAGTGGTTTCTTTCTTGGTTATTAAGTGAAGCAGCCCTGACACAAATTGAGTCACAGCAGTGCATTGGAACTGGTATTCCATGTTGAGGTGCACATTTAGGGTGAACCGATCCATTGTCAGGCCTGCAGCCATCTTTTCTTTAGTTTTACTTTAAAGATCTTTGGATCTTTGCCTCGGACTCTGATTTAATTTTGGATGCTATTTGGAACCCTGACATCCGTAGGGCTTTCTATGGGGAGACTTGTCCACTTGTTTCTTCCAAACAGATATTGGACCTCATACCCAGAGATGGAACCAGTGGTGGGTTACAGTACACTTGCAACGGGGCCTGGCGTCCTCCAACATGAACATGTGAGGTGCATGCGCACACGCTCGCAGCACTTGCATGCGTCTTACCTTCTAGCGACACCTCTGCAAGCCTCCGCGGGGCTCCAGCTGCTTGGTGGAGCGTCGCACAGGCGCTGTACGTACCATGCACATGCGTGGAAGCGCCGAAAGTAAGGAGACAGGTAAGGAGCTTGGGCGGGTGGGTGGGCCTCCGGAGCACCATACCGGAATGGTACCCAGTGCTCGGGACAGGCTCCGGTACGCCTGTACCGGGGCGTACCGTCTGCAACCCACCACTGGATGGAACCCAACCCAAAGCTCACCGGCTTGACCAGGATAAACTAGGTATGTTTAGCCTAACAAAGGGAACACTTAGGGAAGACAGGAGGACCATCTTCTCCTTGAAGGGTTGACACAAAAAAGAGAGTTTCAATGTAATCTTCACAGTACCTGAAGGCAGGACAAGGAGCAATGGGTGGAAGCTCATCAGAGGGAGATCCAACCGGAAATAAGGAGAAATATCTTGACAAATTAACCAGTGGAACAACTTGTCTCCTGGAGTTGTGGGTGCTCCATCACCGAAGGTTTTCAAGAAGATACTGGACAACCATTGGTCCAGATGGTACGAGGACTCTGCCTTGGGCAGCAGGTTGGATGAGATGACACCCAAGGTCCCTTCCAGCCCGAAGGTTCTTTTATTCTAAGGTTGGCCCAAATGACCCTCTGGAGTAAAATTAAGGTTCTACATTTAGGCAAGAAAAACAAAATGCACAGGTACAGTATAGGTGGTACCTTGCTCAATAGCAGTAACTGTGAGAGGGATCTTGGAGTCCTAGTGGACAATCACTTTAATGTGAGCCAGCCGTGTGCAGCAGCTGCCAAAAAAGCCAATACAGTTCATAAACAGTGGGATAGAATCAAGATCACGTGAAGTGTTAATACCACTTTATAATGGCTTGGTAAGGCCACACTTGGAATACTGCATTCAGTTTTGGTCACCACGATGTAGTAAAGATATGGAGTTTATAGAGTTTTATTTCATTTGTATGCCGCCCTTTTCCCTACGGGGACTCAGGGCGGCTCACAACTCAAAGAAGGGAAGGGGGGATACAGACAGTTTAGCAACAACACAAAACAATACATAGTTAAAAAGCGCAACAATCATACTATTCGAGATAGGGGCAGCGAATCTTTAGCCCCAGGCCTGTCGGAACAGCCAGGTTTTAAGGGCTATGCGGAAGGCCTGGAGGGTGGTGAGGGTATGAATCTCCACGGGGAGTTCATTCCAGAGGGTCGGAGCAGCCACAGAGAAGGCTCTCCTCCGGGTAGTCACCAGTCGACACTGGCCGGCGGATGGAATTCGGAGGAGGCCTAGTCTGTGGGATCTAATTGGTCTAGTGGAGGTAATTGGCAGTAGGCGGTCTCTCAAGTACCCAGGTCCAATACCATGAAGGGCTTTATAAGTGACGACTAGTGCCTTGAAGCGTATCCGGAGACCAATAGGCAGCCAGTGCAGCTCGCGGAGGATAGGTGTCACGTGGGTGAACCGAGGTGCACCCACAATCGCTCGCGCGGCTGCATTCTGGACAAGCTGAAGTCGCCGAATACTCTTCAAGGGCTGCCCCATGTAGAGATGGTGAAAAAAGTAAGGTTCTACCTGTAGGCAAGAAAAACAAAATGCACAGGTACAGTATAGGTGGTACCTTGCTCAATAGTAGTAACTGTGAAAGGGATCTTGGAGTCCTAGTGGACAACCATTTAAATATGAGCCAGCCGTGTGCAGCAGCTGCCAAAAAAGCCAACACAGTTCTAGGCTGCATAAACAGAGGGATAGAATCAAGATCACGTGAAGTGTTAATACCACTTTATAAGGCCTTGGTAAGGCCACACTTGGAATATTGCATTCAGTTTTGGTCGCCACGATGTAGAAAAGATGTTGAGACTCTAGAAAGAGTGCAGAGAAGAGCAGCAAAGATTATTAGGGGACTGGAGGCTAAAACATATCAAGAACGGTTGCTAGAATTGAGTATGTCTACTTTAATGAAAAGAAGGACTAAGGGAGACATGATAGCAGTGTTCCAATATCTCAGGGGTTGCCACAAAGAAGAGGGAGTCAAGCTATTCTCCAAAGAACCTGGAGGCAGGACAAGAAGCAATGGGTGGAAACTAATCAGGGAGAGAAGCAACTTAGAACTGAGGAGAAATTTCCTGACAGTTAGAACAATTAATCAGTGGAACAACTTGCCTCCAGAAGTTGTGAATGCTCCAAAGTTTTTAAGAAGATGCTGGATAACCATTTGTCTGAAGTGGTGTAAGGTTACCTGCCTAAGCAGGGGGTTGGACTAGAAGACCTCCAAATACCCTTCCAACTCTGTTATTCTATTCTAAAAGTAGCAAGTATGATCAGAGGACTGATTTCTGGGGGAACTGAACACCAGTAAGAGTACTCATTTTAACTTTACTTCTTACAGCTTCCTTTTCTCTCTCTCTTTTTTTCTTTTTAAAACACATTTTACTATCTGGGGAAGTAGAGAAGCAGTTAACTATATGCATGGTTAGGGTAATCATTTCATTTTAGTTTTACTTTAAAGTTATATTATCCTTTTTCACATGAACAGTGCTTATTCTCATGGAAAGGCATTTATCACTAGGGCGGTAAAACTAAGGTCTTCGTTCCAATGACTAAATTGGCACCCTAATTTAGAGCAGTTCAAAATATGAAATATAATAATGCTAATCATTGTGGATCTTCTTGCCCCTTGGAAAAAGAAAGTTGCTTTCTCTCCCAAATCTTCAAATGTTTCTTAACAAGAGTTAATAATAAGAGAATGCCCATGAGACCATTAAGATCAGGGTTTGCAATGATGTAAGCTGAGCAAATTCTCAGCATCAGAAGACAGGGGGGCACAGTGGTTGAAATGCAGTATTGCGGGCTAATTCTACCCACAGTCTGGAGTTTGATCCTGAGCGGCTCAAGGTCGGCTCAGCCTTCCGAAGTCGGTAAAATGAGGACTCAGATTGTTGGGGGCAATAAGCTGACATTGTAAACCACTTTGAAAAAGCTATAAAGCACTGTGAAGCAGTATGTTGGTCTACGTCCTATTGCTATTGTTACCATGGTGATGTGGAAATATGAATTGCCATATATTTCAGACTATAAGACGCACCGGAGTATAAGACGCACCATGATTTTGAAGAGGTAATTTTTTTAAAAAAAAGTTTTTGCACTCTGCAGGCCTTCCAAACCCTTTGCATGCCTCGTTTTTTTGCAAAAAAAGGGGGGGGATGCAGAACTTTGGGGGGCTTGTAAAGTGTTCCTGGGGGCTGGGGGGGACCAAAAACGAGGAAAAAGCGGGTCTTTTTTGCAAAAAGATGTGAAGAGGGTTTGGGAGGCTTGTAGAATGTAGAATGCTTTGTAGAATGCTCCTGGGGGCTGGGGGGCAAAAATGGCCAATTTTTGCTATTTTCTGCCCTCCCCAGCCCTCAAGAGCACTTTGCAAGCCTCCCAAACCCTCTTCACATCCGTTTTGGTGAAGGGGGCAGGGTTTCAAGAGGCAAAAAATGCTGTATTCAGTGTATAAGACGGACCAAGATTTTCAGCCTCTTTTTGAGGAAAAAAGGTCCATCTTATACTCTGAAAAATATGGTAATCCTCCATTGAGTTGCAGTGGTGCAGTGGTTAGGTGCAGTTTTGCAGGCTACTTCTGCTGACTGCTGGCTGCCTGCAATTTGGCAGTCTGAATCTCACCAAGGCGCAAGGTTGATTCAGCCTTCCATCCTTCTGAGGTGGGTCAAATGAGGACCCAGATTGTTGGGGGCAATACACTGACATTGTGAAATGTTCAGAGAGGGCTGTAAAGCACTGTGAAGTGGTGTATAAGTCTAAGGGCTATTGCTAATGCTATTCATTTAGTGTCCATTCAAAGTTACAATAGCACTGAAAAAAGTGACATGACCATTTTTCATGCTTATGGCCATTGTAGGATCCCCATGGTCATGTGTTCAAAATTCAGATGCTTGGCAACTGGTTCATATTTATGATTGTTGGAGTGTCTTGGAATCATGTCATTTCTTTTTTTTATTAAGTTTTTTATTTTTCTATTTTCATAACATATAATCACATGTATACTATTACATGGCCAACATCATATTGTATTATTAAATGTTTATATCAATTCACCTTACCATCAGCTCCCAAAATCAATTATTGGATCTTCTGCTCTCCAGACAACAAATTTGTACCTTATCCATCACTTTCTTCTCCCTCTTTCCTCCCACTCCCAACCTCCTTTCTTCCCTCTGTCATCTTTCCCTTCTCTACTTCACCTTCCTCTCTCCTTCTCTCTTTCCCTTTTCCACTCCTTCTTTCCCTCCTCCTCTTCCCCCCCTTGCCCTTTCTCCTATCCCTCTTTTCTTCCCCTCTTCTCCTCTATTTCCCACTCTTCAACTCATTTACTTGGTGTATTTCAGCTTCTGAGTGAGCTCCATTCTATGTTGATGGTATTTATAATTTCTTTTCAATATACCTATTTAATTTTGACATATATCTTCCTCCTCCTTTTTTTAAAAAAAAAAAGAGAACAAAAAATATACATATATAGTCATTGTGCTTTTAAACCCTCCCCACCCCCAGCCTATTTATGGCCCGAGATGTAGACCTGGTTACAATTCCCAGCTATTCTCATCATTATATTTTTTTCCTTACATGCCCCCAATTTGTGATTCTGTCTTTAAATCTCAATAGTTTCTCATTGTAAGTCTATTTCATGTTCCCTCTCCATTTTTCCATATCTTGGATTAGATTACCCTTAATTGTCTATAAATGTCATTTCTCTGTGGAAAATACCTCAGCAGCATCCCTGGGACCTCAAAGGCTAAACGAGCGGGTCTCAATTTTAAATTTGCCATTCCTGGCTTCTAATGCATGACAGGTTTTTTTAACATTGGAGCTCTTGTTAGAGGCTTCGCATACTTCTCCTTCACATCCCATGAAAACACAAGCAGGTCAGAAAACAATTAGATATAATAGATCTAGAATAGAGTGATTTCTAACAAAATCAGCTTTGCTTCTGGATGTGCTACAAAGGTGGGTTCCTACCAATTCGCACCTATTCGGTAGAACCGGTTCATCAAATCTACCAAACCGGTTAGAAGAGGTTCCACCAGTGGACCTGGAAAGCAGGCCACACCTACAGAAGAGGTTCCCAAAAAAATTTAAACCCACCACTGGTCCTTGGATATGATTATTCTACACTATCATGCTCATATTTATAAAACTCAGTGCCTCTGTGAAAGGTAAGGATGACTACTGCGTTTGTGGTGCAATCAGAACATTGCGTGTGTTGAAGTTGTTTTATTTCCATATATATATATCGTCACTTATAAAGCCCTTCATGGTATTGGACCTGGGTACTTGAGAGACCGCCTGCTGCCAATTATCTCCCAAAGACCCATCAGATCCGGCCTCCTCCGGATTCCATCTACCAGCCAATGCCGATTGGCGACCACCCGGAGGAGGGCCTTCTCTGTGGCTGCTCCAGCCCTTTGGAACGAACTCCCCGCGGAGATCCGGACCCTCACCTCCCTTCAGGCTTTCCGTAAAGCTGTTAAAACCTGGCTGTTCCGGCAGGCCTGGGGTTGATGAGTTCCCTTCCCCGCTTGAATTGTGTGACTGTTGATTGTTTTTAAATTTTCTCTGTATCCTGTTTGTTGTTTTTGCCTTGTCTGTATTACCCCCCTCCCCTGGGTTTGTTAGCTGCCCTGAGTCCCTCCGGGAATAGGGCAGCATATAAATGAAATAAACCTATAACCTATAACCTAACCTAACATATATATAAATAAATATATATATTTATTTCTCTCTCTCTATCCCTCTACCTACCTACCTACTCACTCTCTCCCTGCCTATCTACTGTATTTCTCTCTCTATCTCTTTGTATTTCTTTCTCTCTATCTACCTATCTACCTACCTACACACTTTCTCTCCCTCCCTCCCTACTGTATTTTTCTCTCTTTCTCTCCCTCTCTATCCCTCTATCTACCTACCTACTTTTTTTAAAAAATTGCCTCTTCAAAACCTTGGTGCGTCGTATACTCCAGTGAGTCTTATACTCCAGTGAGTCTTATACTCCAGTGAGTCTTATACTCCAGTGAGTCTTATACTGTGAAAAATATGGTAATCAATGAGAGAACCAACTTAGAACTAGGAGAAACTTCCTAACAGTGAGAACAACCAACCAGTGGAACAGCTTGCCTTCAGAAGTTGTGGGTGCTCCATTACCAGATACTGTTAAGCCAATTGTCTGAACTTGAATTAGGGTCTCCTGATAGAGTAGGGGGTTGGACTAGAAGACCTCCAAAGTTCCTTCCAACTGTTATGTTCTATGTTCTATAGTTATGGATCGTAACCAGGAGCCCACCAGAGCTCAATTTGGATTATGATATTTGGATGGATGGAAGGGAAGGAGAGAGAAATCTAGTTTAGCAAAATATCACGCATGAACGAACAAGGATGCCAAGCCATAATTTTCTAGGACTAAAAAAAAATATATTAGCCAAACCAAAGGGCATGAATCCAAAGGAAGGTGAAAGATAGCAAAAGAGTCCCTAAAGTATTTTTCTAATGTAATTTGTTCAGTAGCAGCATTTTTTCCTACCCTAATCATAACCTTTGACACGCTTTTGAATTTCCAAATGAGTTTTATTGAAGATTCTCCTGCAAACTGCACAGTCTTTGAAAGTTATTTATTTCCTACCAATATTTCTACCCTGCCACAATTCAGCAAAGACATGTGACAGCTTACATAAAATAAATAACACTCTTAAACCATCCATGGTTCAATCTAAAAACTCGACAGTTGTAAGTACAAACTGTGAAATGCACAACACAAGCCAAAACCACAATAATACCACATAAGTAAAAAAAAATAGTAATAGCAAAACATCAGCCCAGCAAATTCTTCAGAAGTGAGAGATTGATAATAATTTCTCTGTAATAAATCTAATTGATTGTACTGATGCTGCTAAGGTAGATTTTAAGCATTGAGACTCACCTATGAGGCTTGATCATACCTACCTTAGGTGAAGGACTAGATAAAACTAAACCAATGCAATCATAAATTGCATTAACAGAGGGATACAATCAGAGGTGGGATTCAGCAGGTTCTGACCAATTCTGAAAAACCGGTAGGGGAACTTTTGAGTAGTTCGGGGAACCAGTAAATACCACCTCTGACTGGCCCCGCTCCCATCTATTTGCCTCCAGAGTCCCAGCTGATCAGGAGTAAATGGGGATTTTGCAGTATCCTTCCCTTGCTACGCCCACCAAGCCATGCCCACCAAGCCACACCACACCCACCAAGTCACGCCCACAGAACTGGTAGTAAAAAAAATTGGTCACCACATTATAAAAAAAACATTGAGACTCTAGAAAGAGTGTAGAGAAAAGAGCAACCAGGATGATCAGGTGACTGGAGGCTAAAACATGAAGAACGGTTGCAGGAACTGGGCATGGCTGGTCTAGTGAAGAGAAGGACCAGGGACGACATGGTAGCAGTGTTCTAATATTTGAGGGGCTGCCACAGAGAGGAGGGAATCAAGCTATTTTTTCCAAAGCACCTGAAGGCCAGACAAGAAATAATGGATAGAAACTGAACAAGGAAAGATTCAACCTAGAAATAAGGAGACATTTTCTGACAGTGAGAGTAATCAACCAATGGAACAGCTTGCTTTTGGAAGTTGTGGGAGCTTCATCACTAGAGGCTTTCAAGAAGAGACTGGACTGCCATTTATCAGAAATGGTGTAGAGTTTCCTGCTTGGGTGGGGGTTGGACTAGATGACCGACAAGCAGAAGTGGTATTCAACAGATTCTGACCAGTACAGGAGAACTGATGGCAGAAATTTTGAGTAGTTCAGAGAACTGGCAAATACCACTTTTGACTGGCCCCGCCCCCATCTATTCTCTGTCTCCCAAGTCCCAGCTGATTGGGAGGGAATGGAGATTTTTCAGTATCCTTCCCCTGCCACGCCCACCAAGCCATGCCCACCAAGCCACCCCCACAGAACTGGTAGTTAAAAAAAAATTCAATCCCACCATTGCCTACAAGGTCCCTTCCAACCCTGTTGATCTAATCTATCCAGAGTCATTCCCAAGGAATGGGGCTTCATCTGGCCAGACCTGCAGGCTACTTCAGCTGACTGCAGTTCTGCAGTTCGGCTGTTCAAATCTCACCGGCTCAGGGTTGACTCAGCCTTCCATCCTTCCAAGGTGGGTAAAATGAGGACCCGGATTGTTGTTGGGGGCAATATGCTGACTCTGTAAACCACTTAGAGAGGGCTGAAAGCCCTATGAAGCGGTATATAAGTCTAACTTTAAAAAATAAAGACTATGTTTCCTTGACGTTAACAAAAAAAGGAAGAAGTATTTAAACTGATTGTTGTTACCTTGTGCCAAAAAGGTTTGCCATCACTGGACCATTGTGATTATACCAGTACCAAATTGCTTTCAAAGCCATTCATAACTCTAATGAGGAATGAAGACATGCTATCTTCTCATTCCATAAGACCCCACAAGGGATCAGCGATCGGAAAAATGCAGTGGGGAGATTTTCCACCCATCAAGTCCCGTATAAAGGTAGAAAAAGTTGATGAAGGCCATCGTTAGCTTTCAGGAAGAGGGGAACAGGTTTAGGCTGAACTTACGTTTCCCCACCGTCAACTTATTTTTTCCATGCAGACATCCACTTATCTGTAATCAATAGCTGCTAGCTAGCAGATGCGACTCCGAGAAGGTCAGTCCACATGCTTTGACATGGGTGATTAATTGGACACAGGACCCAATGGCAAGTGATGGGAAGGTTTCCAGAGAAGCCCTCTGGGGATCAGGATGGCTAATTCTGCTGTCAAAAGGAGGCCAGGCTGAGACAGAGATCCATACCTTCAACAGCTTTAGCCCCAGAGTAACAATGAAGATGAGAAGTCAAGACTTGCATTGAACAGAGGGGGATTCAGTGGTAAGGACTGAGGCATGCAATTTTGGCTGGGCCTTTGAGTGACGTGCAAACAGACCAGTGGTGGGTTTCAAAAATTGTTGGAACCTACTCTGGGGGTGTGGTCTCCTTTGTGGGAGTGGCTTGCCACCCATGTGACCGGATGGGAGTGGCTTGCTGCCCATGTGACCGGATATGAAGATGCCGATGACACTTGTCAGAACCACCTTAAATTACCACACACACAGCACTGGTCCTTAGGGCAGAGAACCGGTTGTTAAATTATTTGAATCCCACCACTGGCGAGTAGGTAGTAACTCGGCCTGCCATGCCCCTGAACCAGTTCTCTTGGCCTCGGCGCCATCTTGACTTTTGGTTTTGCTCATGCACAGAGCAATCTTCATTGCAAAAAACTTTTTTTCCCCTTTTCTCACATTCTGCACATGCACAGACTTTTTTAGGTACAAATTCACCTGCAAATGCACCTGCAAAAGACAAGTTTTGCACGCCGACCCGATAGTAATGCTGGTGGCAACCCACCCCTGCTCCAGGTTTGCCTATACCTGTCCAAACTGGTAGAATCCCACCTCTAATTTGCAGTCACATCACATTGGGAACTCACGTGTTATTTACATTCATTCACTTTTCCAAGGCCGTTTTGCAACCAGCCTATAAATCAGGAGAGCAGGTGCCAGTTGTGGACCTTTGCACCGCACCCTGTTCCTGCTGACAGTCACTCATGCCTTACTCACCTCCAGAATGGACTACTGCAATGTGGTCTAGATGGGACTGCTCTTAAAGAGCATCTGGAAGCTTCAGCGGGTTATAGAATGCCACAACATGTGCAATTTGGTGTTCTCCTGGGACAACGCATATTAGACATCTGCTCCACGAGCTGCATTGGTTGCCAGCTCCCTTGCTGGTCCAATTCAAGGTGATGGTGTTGACCTTTAAAGTCCTTCATGGCATGGGACTGGGCTATCTAATGGACCATCTCTCCCCTCCTTAAATCAGCCTATGCCATCAGATCCTGCAGGGGAGTCATGTTACTGATGCTATCAACTAGGGAATCTACATTTCATGGGTCCCTTCTTATGGGCGCCCTTTTTATGGAGCATTCCTCCCTCCTTAATTTAGATTGTCTTCATCCCTTCTGACAAAAGCCCTCAACATCTGGTTATGTGACCGGACGGGAGCCCCCATGAAATCAAAGACTGATTTAGATAGCTCCTTGGTTGAAGGGTGCATTTTTATTTCCTTCAACTGCAAGTTGCATTTCTGGGTTATTAGCCGGGGTGGGCTTCAAAAAATTTAGCAAGGAATTCTCTGCCAGGTAGGCATGGCCATGGTGGGTGTGGCCTAGCCCGTGGCACGTCAAAACTGCGGTCCACTAAAGCGCGCCCGATTAAAGCACGTACGTGACATCAGCAGCAGCGCGACAAGAAAGAAAAAGGGCGCTTTAAAAAGCGCTTTTAAAGCAAGCCGATTCACATAAAGGTAAGGGTTAGGGTTAGGGTTAGGATTAGGATTAGGGTTAGAGTTAGGGTTAGGGTTAGGGTTAGGGTTAGGGTTAGGGTTAGGGTTAGGGTTAGGGTTAGGGTTAGGGTTAGGGTTAGGGTTAGGGTTAGGGTTAGGGTTAGGGTTACGTTAAGCGTTAGGGTTAGGTTAAGGGTTAGCGTTAGGCTTAGGGTTAGGTTTAGGGTTAGGTTTAGGGTTAGGTTTGGGGGGGTTAGGTTTAGATTTACGCGTTAATTTTAAGTTTACCGCTCACAGCGTGCTGTTTTCGTCGCGCTGTGATGACGTCACGTACGCGCTTTCGTCGAGCGCGCTTTAGTCTACCGTGGTTTTGGGGTGGAACTGGCCTAGCCGACCTCCTGCACCACAGCAGGGGGAGGGGTTTTTGCTGTCCCAGGGCTCCAGAGGCTTTACTGGCGCCTCCAGAGGGCTCCGGAGGCCCTCTGGAGGCTGGAAGCAGGCCCATTTCCAGCCTTCCCAAACTTCTGGTCGGCCCATTTTTTGCCCTCCCCGGGCCTCCGTGCATGCCTGCACTTACCTGCATCTAAAATGGACCATATGGGGACTCCTGGGAGGGAGGGAGGGAGGGAGGGAGGGGATGGGAGGGGCGTGGTGGGCAGGGCCAACCAGGAGTGGGATTTGGGGGTTCACCAAACTGCACAGAATCTTAGCTAGAGGTTCTCTCGAACCCCTGCGAACCCACAGCAGCCCTCCCCTGGTTTTAGCATCTTTATTGCGATGGTCTTTTACATTTACGTTTGCCATTTTTATATTTTCTCTTTTAATCTATTGTTGAGTACAGTACAACTCCGAGTCACCTTCAATGAATTTTCTCTTTTTATCTATTGTCAAGTATATCCCAGAGTCACCTTCTATGAGAAGGACGGCTATATAAATTTGAATAATAAATGAATAAACATCTGAGCAATTATCTGTCAACAGAATAATGTGACCTTCCCATGGAGGGGGCCTCTCTTACTTCAGCCAGCGTGGCCACCTGTGAAGCAGGTTAACAGGTTTGGGAGAGAGGGTACTTGCCGAAAGTTGGACAGTCTGGGCATAGTAGGAGTACCATATTTTTCAGAGTATGAGACGCTCTGGAATATAAGACGCACATTTGTCTTTGGGGAGGAAAACAAGAAAATAAATTCTGCCTCTGCCTACCAGCATCCATCGGTATTCATCTGGCTAGCGTCCTTACCGCAAACAGCCTGGTCAGCTTCAGCACATTATTGCAGCCTGATTCAGCCTAAGCAGTTCGAAGTTTGAAGTTTATTAACATTTGTATGCCACCCACTCCCTAGAGACTCAGCAACTGATTGGTGGGTGGATCGGCCTCCCGGAACACCCCCAATCAGCTGTTCCAGGCTGCAGGGATTGCCACAGACTGTAGCCACCTCTGTGCCTTGCATTTTTGGCCTCCGTGCCTTGCATTTTCAGCCTCTGAATGCTTCGTTTCAGACCTGTTCAAGGCTGTGGGGATCGCCAGAGCACATCGCCACCAATCGCTGCCTCCATGCATCGTGTTTTTGGCCTCTGTGCATTGCATTTTCAGCCTCCACACACCCCGTTTTTGGCCTCTGCCCGTCACGTTTTCGGGTGGTTCCAGGAAGTGGGATCGGCAGTGGTGGCAATGTGTTCCACCACAAAACCACGCCCGACTAAACCGCGTCGCTGATGTCATCAACAGGGTGACAACAGCACGGAGACAGAAGCATGCTGTAAACCCTAAACCTAAAATTAACCCCTAAACCTAAACCTAAACCTAACCCTTACCTTAAGTTGAATTGGCTTGCTTTCAAAGCGCTATTTAAAGCGCCCTTCTTTCTCCGCGCTGGCTGTTGTTGCCCTGTTGATGACGTCAGTGATGCGGTTTAATCAGGCGCGGTTTAGTCAAGCGCAGTTTTGACGAGTCACGGTGGCAATGGTCTGTAGCAATCCCTGCAGCCTGGAACAGGTCCAAAATGTGATGTGCATAAGCCAAAAAATGGCCGAAGAGTGGGGGCGGGTGGGCGGGTGGGGCTACATTCAGTGTATAAGACACACCCAAATTTTCACCCTCTTTTTTGGGGGGAAGTGCGTCTTATACTCCGAAAAATATGGTAATTTTCCATTCCAGGCAACCACTCCACAATTGTGTGTGGCCCCCTACAACCGTCTGCCAGTGAAAACTGAGCTTGGGAGGGCCATGCGCTCCCAACATGAGTGATGTTGATCTGGCCACACCAGCTCTGGCCACGCCCACCCGAGGTCAAACACAACCCTGATGTGGCCTCTCAATGAAATTGAGTTTGCCACCCCTGCCCTATACCATTCCACACAACTGGCTGTCCAATCTCTTCTTGAAAGCCTCCGGTGATGGGCCACTTTTGAAGTCAAGCTGTTCCACTGGTTGATTGCTCCCACTGTTAGAAGTTTCTCCTTAATTCCAGGTAGTTTCTCTCCTTGATTAGTTTCCATTCATTGCGTCTTGCCTTGCCTTCTGGTGCTTCCTGGCAGGAGAAGAGATTAACAGTTGGAAGGGACCTTGCAAGTCATCTAGTCCAACCCCTTGCCCAAGCAGGAGACCCTACATCTGCCTCTACCTAGGATGGAACTCACAACCTCTGGATTGTGAGGCGAGAGCGCCACCTCTAGTCCAACCCCCTCCCCCAGGGAGGTGGTGGCTACTGCATAGATGAATCCATAATACTACAAATGCAGGCTTGGCCAGAGTTTATTTTATTTATTCATTTATTTTATTAATTAGACTTATATACCGCTTCATAGGGCTTTCAGCCCTCTCTAAGCGGTTTACAGATTTGAGTCAGCAAATTGACCCTACAGTCTGGGTCCTCATTTCACCCACCTCGGAAGGATGGAAGGCTGAGTCGACCTTGAGCCGGTGAGATTTGAACTGCTGAACTGCAGATCACAGTCAGCTGAAGTGGCCTGCAGTACTGCACCCTAACCACTGCGCCACCTCGGCTCAGTTGTTCATCATATCCCTAAAAATGCTCATACTACATTCCCAGTAATCGACCTCAGAATGCTCCATCTCCTTTCATCCTCAGAAGAATGCCGTGTGCAGGAGTAGCCCATCTGACGCCCTCCAGATGTTTTAGGACTACCGTCCCTATAACCTCTAGTTCCTGGCCGCACTATCATGGACTGATGGGTGTTGAGATCTAAAGCCCCTGGAGGACAGTGGGTTACGAATGTCTGGTCTATAAGCCAAGTAACTTTAAAGGTAAAAATAAATGATAAAGTGCAAACTCCTGAAGAGGAGAAAATCCAAAATCGCGGAGAAAGTGCCATCTAGAGGTCAAGAGAGGTAATCTGTCAAGCTTTAAAAAGGGGAAGTAGAAGAGTCTTTTGAACTCATTATAATGGTGTTACTGATCTATTTTTCTTCCAGCATAAATGGATCTATAACCATTAGCCTGGCCAACAAGGTCATCTGGGGATGATGGCCATTGTCCTAGTATCCATCTGACTGGGAAGATTCAGTGAAAGGCTGCAATATGTCCAAACAGGATTCCTTATGGCACTCTATTATTATTATCATTATTTATGGGACTTTATTATTGCTTTTCTTATGTCTATTATTACTCTCTTGTTTTGCATGTATGCTGAGAACGTCTGCAATGGAGACAAATTTCTTTGGTGTCTAATCACACTTAAAGTATTCTTTCTGTTCTGTTGTTCTGTTGTATTCTGTTCGGTTCTGTTGTGTTCCGTTCTATTTGTTTCTGTTCTGTTACGTTACCTTACATTCTGTTCCATTCCATTTTATTCTACTCAATCTTGTGTTATCCATTTGAGTTTCCCAAGGTTTTCATCCTTCTTAAAAGAACCTGAACTTAAAGTAGTGTTTCTCAACCTTGGTCACTTGAAGATGTCTGGATTTCAACTCCCAGAATTCCCTAGCCAGCGAAGATTTTGAAGAGGCATTTAAAAAAAAAAGTTTTTTCACTCTGCAGGCCTCCCAAAAACGGGCCCATTTTTTTTGTCAAGAAAGGGGCATGGATAGCCTTTAGGAGGCTTGTAGAGTGCTCCTGGGAACGGGGGGGGGGGGGAAACGAGCAAAAAACGGCCCCTTTTCCACTCATTCTTGCCTTCCTCAGCTCCCAGGAGCACTCTGGAAGCCTCCTAAAGGCTATGCATGGCCATTTTTGCAAAGGGGGCAGGGTTTCGGGAGGCCAAAAATGCTGCATTCGGTGTATAAGGCGCACTCAGATTTTCACCTTATTTTTTGAGGGGGAAAAGTGCATCTTATACTCTGAAAAATACGGTATATGAAAAAAATTTGCAACGGTTGTTGGTCATTAAGCAAATCCCTGCAGTACTTAAGTGAATCATGTGGTCATTAAGTAAATCTAGCTTCTCCCATTGACTTCGCTTGTGGGCAGCTGGTGAGAAAATGGCCAATGATGATCATAAGACCCTGGGACCCTGTTTTAAATACATGCCAGTTGCCAAGCACTTGATGATACAACCGTGGGAATGCTGCGTTATAAGTTATAAGTTACTTTTTTCTGTGCTGTTGTAACCTTGAACAGTCGCTAAGTTGAGGACTACCTGTAGACCACACATCCATGAATGGTTCCACCGAGCAGCAAGTCCCAACCGCTTTCAGAATGAAGTCCAATTAAGAAGCCTGATTTGCTGTTTAACTAAATCCTGAACCTTTAAGGCATCTTATCTAGACAGCCGGGAATTAAAAGTGCCAGAGAGTTTAATTAAGCAGTGTTAGATCGATAGCTTTCACACTGAGGGAAGCACAAAGTCTGCCCTCGATCCAAAAGCTACAAATCTGTCAGATCTGTCAAAAGGACACTTCAACTCCCGAGATGGAAACAATCGCAAGAACAAAAAACTGTCACCACAATTCCCTCCTTCGTACATTCCCCTCCATGCCCTCATTGGCCTGGATTCCATGATACAGCCTTCTCCCAGTCAATTGATTCATCTTTCTGTATGACAGAACACGGTATCAGATGGCTGGGTCATATCTTTATTTCCAGATTTTTATTCTCCAAATAGTTCAAGAATGTCCCCTCAGGAAATTTCAAAGTACTTAGGATGATCTCACCACCCCACCACACAAGACGTCAGCTTCCTTAGATATCGAATTATAACATCTATCCCATTGCAATTCTATGGCTCCATATTATGGTGATTTTATTATGGTTTTATCTTAATTTAATATATTATCTCCTGTATTGTCTTGTCCACATATATCTATCTATCTATCTATCTATCTATCTATCTATCTATCTATCTATCTATCTATCTATCTATCTATCTATCTATCTATCATCTATCATCTATCTATCTATCTATCTATCTATCTATCATCTATCTATCTATCTATCTATCATCTATCTATCTATCTATCTATCTATCTATCTATCTATCTATCAATCATCTATCTATCTATCTCATCTATATCTATATCTAAGAGAGGGAGGGAGAGAGAAGGAGAGAGATGATAAATAGATAGACAGAGAGAGAGACAGACAGATATAAAACATATAGAGGTGATAGATATAGAGATAAGAGATAAGAGATAAGAGATAAGAGATAAGAGGTAGGTAGGTAGGTAGGTAGGTAGGTAGGTAGGTAGGCAGGCAGGCAGGCAGGCAGGCAGGCAGATATAGAAACATATACAGATGATAAAGATAGAGATAGTGATAAAAGATAAATGAAAGAGAGAGGATAGATAGATAGATAGATAGATAGATAGATAGATAGATAGATAGATAGATAGATGATAGATAGATAGATAGATAGATAGATAGATGATAGATAGATAGATAGATAGATAGATAGATAGATAGATAGATAGATAGATAGATAGATAGAATACATGGATAGGCAGGCAGGCAGGCAGATATAGAAACATATACAGATGATAAAGATAGAGATAGTGTTAAAAGATAAATGAAAGAGAGAGGATAGATAGATAGATAGATAGATAGATAGATAGATAGATAGATAGATAGATAGATAGATAGGTAGGTAGGTAGGTAGGTAGGTAGGTAGGTAGGTAGGCAGGCAGGCAGGCAGGCAGGCAGGCAGGCAGGCAGGCAGGCAGGCAGGCAGGCAGGCAGGCAGACAGACAGACAACAATGATAGAGATAGTGATAAGAGATAGATATGAGAGAGAGAGAGAGAGAGAGAGAGAGAGAGAGAGAGAGAGAGAGAGAGAGATTTGCTGATGCTTTAAACTATATTTGTACATCACTGATTGCATGTCATACACTAAATAAATCATATAAACAAATTCTCCAATTATTACTCAGTAGACTAGAAGGCTTTGACTTCCTTCCGTGAAGTCACATCAATCAAGCTTGGGGTCACAATGGGCCACCACTGTTGCATTTTGATATCTTTATGTAAGGGGGGACATAGAAATGACCACAGAGGTATAATGCCTGGAAAGGTCTTGTTTGTCATGGACATTGGAACAAACCAGCAGTTCACGGGCAAATAATTCGCACAGCGCAAACTGGTTGGGTGACAGTTTAGCTTCCTTTAGCTAGTTCCAGAGGTTGAGTTTTTCACTGATGGGTTATTGATTTTATTATTCACTGCCCAGTTTGTTTGCGTGGGTTGGTTGTACAAACTTTCTAAATAAATAAAAAAAATGGATATATTTGCAAGGAAAAGTCATCATTTTAAAAAATAGGATTATTATTATTGTTGTTGTTGTTGTTGGTAGATCACATGCATTTTCAAGATGATGATAAACAATTCCATGTATAGGATTAGGGATTAGAAAAATAAAAACAAGAGGTATGGATTTGTATGTGTGTGTCCAAACACATGTATATTTGTTCATGTTATGCAGGTAATACTCAACTTATCAACAGAATTGGGCCCAGAATTTTTGTTGCTAAACAAGATGGTTGTTAATTGAATTATACCTTTTTAAGCCATGGTTGTTAAGTGAGTCAGGGCAGATATTAAGTGCCATTAAGCAAATCTGGCTTTCCGCATCGATTTTGCTTGTTAGAAGCTGGCTGGGAAAGTTGTAAATACAGGCAGTGCTCAGCTTATGACTACAATGGAGTCCAAGACTTACGTTGCTAAGTGAGAAATTTGCTAAGTGAGTTTTGCCCCCACTTTGCAACTTTCCTTGCCACATTTCTTAAGTGAATCATTGCAGTTGTTAAGTTAGTCATACGGTTGTTAAGCGAATCGGGCTTCCCCGTTGACTTTGCTTGTCGGAAGGTTGCAAAAAAGAGATCACATGACACACACACACACCCCAGGGACACTGCAACCGTCATAAATGTGAGTCAATTATCAAGCATCAGAGTGTAAGTCTGGTGACCATGAATGGGGGACGCTGAAACGGTCACGTGTGAAAAACAGTCATAAGACTTTTTTTTCAGTGCCGTTCAGAGGTGGGTTTTGGCCAGTTTGCTCCGGATTGGGTGAACCGATAGTGGCGGCAGTGGGAGGCCCCGCCCACCTGCCCAGACGCTTCTGCAAATGCACAGAAGCTTCACGCACGAGCCAACCGGTAGTAAAATCAATTGAAACCCACCACTGGTGCCATTGTAACTTTGAACGGTCGCTAAGCGAACTGTTGTAAGTCAAGGACTGACATGCTGGTGGCCAAACATCCCAATATTGATCATGCAAAGATCAGTTGTAAGTCCATTTTTTTCAGGGGCATCGTAACTTCCGACAGTTGCTAAACAAATGAAAGAAAGTCATATAGCAACCGAAGGGATGCGGTGGCTCAGTGGCTAAGACGTTGAGCTTGTCAATCGAAAAGGTCAGCAGTTCGGCGGTTCGAATCCCTAGCGCTGCATAACAGAGTGAGCCCGATACTTATCCCAGCTTCTGCCAACCTAGCAGTTCGAAAGCATGTACAAAATGCAAGTAGAAAAATAGGAACCACCTTTGGTGGGAAAGTAACAGTGTTCCGTGCGCCTTCGGTGTCTAGACATGACTGGCCACATGACCACGGAGACGTCTTTGGACAGCGCTGGCTCTTCGGCTTAGAAACAGAGATAAGCACCGCTCCCTAGAATCAGGAATGACTAACACATAGGTGCGAGGGAAACCTTTACCTTTTAATATAGTAACCTGTATTACATTATTATTTGATAATACTTTTAAAGTATTGTATTTAGTGTCCTCAAAAACATAAAGCTAAAGGTTCACTGACATATCTATAATAATGGTTCTAGAGTCTATGTGTAATGTATAGTATAAATGTTATGTAAACATTAAATAATTTTTTTAAATGAAACTTCAGAATAATAAGACCACAGCTGTCCCTTTTCTCCTCTCCCTGTTCAGTGCTGATTTATTTCTTTCTCATTTTCTAATTCTGGTTTTCAGCCTAATTTATTTTTATTTCTTTCTTTTTTTTTTTTTGCACAAAAGTTTACACTTCCAGATCTGAGTTTCCCTTCAGCTTTCACAACTTCCCTTGTGAATGAAATCATCCTGACGCCTGACCAAAATCTTTATCCCACAACTCTTTCACAAAAGCTCTCCTCTAAAATGAAAGAACATTCGCTGAAAGGAAATTCAACCCATAAAGCATGAGCACAACTTCCTTTTCTGCCTGCCCTTCTCATTCATTTTTTTTAAAAAAAGTGACAGTTAATTCACAAAAAGTGGTCAGCCTTTCACCACTGTAGGAAAGGCCACCCTGTGTTCTGCGAGGAACGAAGGTGGGGCATGTTCCTTCTTCAAACTTGACAAACCATAAAGACTACTAAACCTCTTATCTGCCTGTAAAAGATTTCCCCACTTCTACTTACCACTGACTTCTTTGGAAGCAAGAAGGAACAGAGGTGACATAATTAAAAAAAAAAACACTATTACACAGGAAGCCAAAAGAAAGACTCCTGAACTGGTTCCTGGCTCCATTTTCCATGCAACTTCACCCAAAGTGTTGTAGGAGATCTAAGATCCACAACAAGACCACACCTAGAACACTGCACCCAGTTTCGGTCCGTGACCGGTCAAAAGCGCGGAGGACAAAATCGTGCTCGACGAAAGCGCGCATGTGACGTCATCACAGCGCGACGAAAAAAATTAAAAATTGAAATAAAATTAACGCAAGCCGATTCACATAAAGGTAAGGGTTAGGTTTAGGGTTAGGGTTAGGGTTAGGTTAAGGGTTAGGGTTAGGTTTAGAGCGTTAGCGTTAGGTTTAGCGTTAGGTTAAGGGTTAGGTTTAGGGTTAGATTTAGGGTTAGGTTTGGGGGGGATAGGGTAAGGTTTTGGCTTTATTTTTACATTTTTCGATCACCGTGCGATGTTTTCGTCGCGCTGTGATGACGTCAAATGCGCGCTTTCGTCGAGCGCGATTTTGTCCTCCGCGATTTTGTGGTGGAACCGTTTCGGTCACCACACTATAAAAAAGATGTTGAGACTCTAGAAAGAGGGCAGAGAAGAGCAATCAAGATGATTAGGGGACTGGAGGCCAAAAACATACGATGAACGGTTGCAGGAACTGGGCATGGCTGGTCTAGTGAAGAGAAGGACCAAGGGAGAAATGACAGCAGTCTTCCAATATTTTAGGGGCTGCCACAGAGGGGGGGTAAGAGTTAAACTAATTTCCAAAGCACCTGAAGGCCAGACAAGGAATAATGGATGGAAACCAAGCAAGGAGATATTAAACCTGGAACTAAGGAGAAATGTTCTGGCAGGGAAAGCAATCAACCAATGGAACTGAAGTTGCCTTCAGAAGTTGTGGGAGCTTCATCACTGGAAGCTTTCAAGAAGAGACTGGACAGAGTTGGAAGGGACCTTGGAGGTCTTCTAATCCTGCTCAAGCAGGAGACCCTAAACCATTCTGGACAAATGGCTGTTCAAGCTCTTCTTGAAAACCTGCAGCTTCTGAAGGGCTGCTGGCCCACTTGTTAATTGTTCTCACTGTCAAGAAAATTCTCCTCAGTTCTAGGTTGGATATCCCTTCAATGATCTTTCACCTGTTCTGACCTAGCAGCACGAAGCCGAGTCCTCATCCCGACAAACCCTTTTTATTTAATTTACAGTTAATTCCTCTCCAGCAAAGTCTTTCCTCTCCCACAGTCTTGCACGTTAGTTCACAATTACCAACTTTTATCAGGCTTGGAGAGCGGCCGGGCCGATATCTTTCAGATGCCACAATACTTGGCAAGAATGCAAGAATGAACTAATTGTCTCCTGCAAACACCCCTCCCCTTTCGCTCCTCTTTTATTCCCTATGAGAGGGGCCATTCACCGTCCACCTATGGCCTTACTCCCAAGTCGACCCTTGTTCCTTAGCTGTTCTCTTCATGTGGCAAATCTGTGCATGCGCACACTGGCAACAGGCTCCAGCTGTTCGTCTGCCTCACTGATGTCTGACTCTGAAAGCAGCTGATAACTGGCATACGGCTCTGGCCCCCTCTCTGCCTCTGACCCAGAGCCCTCATCAGAGCCTTCCCCAGACTCCAGGACTGGCCCATGTTCCTCCCCAATCTCCTCACTGTCCTAATCTGCCGCCAGCTCTGTGGGCTGCTGGCGGGCCACACCACCTTACTTCTTTTAAACGCAATCTGTAAAGAGACCAAACCTCACAGTCAAGGTTACTGGCAGGCTACAACATCACCTGTTGCTTCTTGTCCTGCCCTCAAATGCTTTGGAGAACAAGTTGATCCCCTCTTCTCCATCACAACCCCTCCAGTACTGGAAGACTGTTATCATATCACCCCCTAGTCCTGTTAAAAAGAGTTAAATATTACTAACAGCAATAGCAACTTTCATACTTCTTGCAGCAGGAACAATAAGGAAATTTGGGGGTAGGGAACAGCCTCTTGGGTAATCCCAGATATTGTAGCTTGCAGGGTTGACCTCTGGTTCAATAAATCTCTCAAGTCCTTAGGAGAATCCCTCTCCTTATAGTGACAAATCCTCTATTGTGGCTGGATTGAATGCTGGTTTAAGTGCTCAACTGTCCTTTATCATGTCATGGGGCTAATTCAGTATTTTCCTTACCTGGCTCTGAAGAAAAGAGAGAGATAAGGCGCTCTCTGTCTGGATGTCATCAGTGGGTTGATGATAGGACTCTTTCAATCTTGGAATGATCTCACTCAGCAGTGGGAAAGTGGATCAGATAAAACCAGCTGAGTCCCTCACCCCATGTAAACACCACGAGGTGGAGGAAAATATCCCCAAGCACCATCCAACTCTACAGAAGGGGACAGTGATGGATGGAATCAAAAGAGTCCCTGGAGAAAGGAACAATTCTCGTTCCTCCTCCCGCCCATCTCTTTCTTAGAGTGAAGGTCACACGCAAGGTCATAACAGGCTCTCTCGGGGGGCCTAAACCATGAATGAAATGGATACGGGCCATACAGTTCTTCTCAGAAGATCTGGATCCAGTCATCCAGCAATTAAGCGGGAAGGGCTTCATTTTCAAGGCCTGATCACAAGTGGCCTTCGCCAATTAATGCAATTATGAAGATCTTGGCCTCATTCCAGCAACAGGAGATCAGTGGAGGAAAAAGGCAAGTCTCCAAGTTGGGAAGGAAAGGGGATTTACCTTTGCACAGAGACAATGAGTTCTAGTCCCACCTTAAGCATGAAAGGCAACTGGATGATTTGGGGCCAATCACCAGGAGATTGTGAGTTCTAGTTCTGCTTTAAGAATAAAAGCCGGCTAGGTGACTTTGGGCTGATCCTCAGGAGACTGTGAATTCTAGATCCACCTTAGGCATGAAAGCTGACTGGATGACTTTATGCCAATCATCAGCAGGCAATGAGTTCTACTCCCGCCTTAGGTATAAAAGTTGATTGAAAGACTTTATCAAT